>NC_056747.1:271167010-271194510 GCF_019279795.1 Protopterus annectens | reverse complement strand
AGATAATTTGAGGGGGCCCATGTAAGGGATGCAGCATTTAGGAACTGCCTCTATCCACTAATGGCAATACTAGAGTACATTTTCTATTACCCATCCTTAGATCCAAGTTGCATTTGAATGTGGACAGATGAGATTTGTTTTATTTTTATGGATAGTCTGTTCTGGAACAGTGGCAGTCTCTGAAATATATATCCATCTTTCCATAACATTCAGTTAAGATACTTACACTGAGTATTTCTGATACCATTTGCCTTGCTGATGTTCAGTAGGTCCATCTGGATTAGGTCGGAGGATGCCTTGTATGCCAGACATGTCACCTCCAAGCACTCTGTAGGATACTGAGTATAGTAATAAATCTTTGAGGTGGTCCATGCAAGACCTATTGTTTAGGACTTGTATCCTTTTAGTAAGGTATCTCTGAAGGTATTCCAGTTGTTGCATGGGGATGGACAGATACATGCCAAAGTGGGCATTATACAAAATGATTGACCTAATGAGAGCTTTGTAAAGGGGAAACAACATCTCTAGATCTAGTCACAATCAGTTCTTTATGAGCTGTGCATTATAGAAAGGCTTTCTTATAACTCTGAACACATGTTGGTCAAAAGTTGAGTCACTGTACACACAAGTTCCCAAATGCCAAAAGACTGGGTCAGTTTTCAGAGGGCACTGTTATGATTTTGACAACAGTTATTATTTAGGACAAACTTTTCTGCATGATGGTTAAGTCATTTGGGGATTCAATAACTGCTCCTAGCTTGCAGTCATCTCAAACTTAGCCGGCTGAAGCCCCTTGGTATTTCCTTTTACTTTTGAGACGTATATGCCAAACAGAAAATGTCTCAGCACCGAACCCTAGGGGACTCCATTGGTGACTGGTCTCTTCCCCTGTTTTGATCTCCTGCATCCCGTGAGCAAGTTTGCAATCCAGCTAGTGATGGAAGTGTTTGCTACTACATTATTCATCTTTTGTACTCCACCTGAGTAGGGAATTGTGTCAAAAGGCTTGGCCAGGTCAAGGTAATGTGGTGTGAACTGTTTTACCTTTACCCATTGCATTGGTGACAAGAGTAAAACTTATTTGCCCAATATTTTGAGCCTTTCACACTTTCCTCTGGGCTGTTTTTAAACACATCTTTAGGGCCATGCATGCATGTATGCATTCTTTGATTCACCTTCCTGATTTTATTAAATTATATTCCTTTTATAATACAGCACCAGTTGCTAAAATGTGTTTTAAATGTGTAGTTTTGAACTGTCTTCTAGTAAGTAATGAAACAAAATGTATGACCCAATAATGACAAAAAGTACAGTTTTGTACCTACCATAAATGTAGATGTTCGAGGATCCACATTGCTGCAGTCATAACCTGTGGGTAGTCCGCTGTCCTCGGTCGGCCCGAATACCAAAGTGTTAGGCTGGCGTCGGTCATGGTCGCTCAGATCTGATGTCAGTACGCAGTGGTACTAAAGCGCATGACCGACGCCATATCCTCAGTCTTTCTTGCCCCAGATGTCAGAAGGCCTAAAAAGAAAAGGCCATAGCCAAAAATACAAAATACCCAACCACCAATATAGAAAAAATAATTACCCCAAAAGCAACACAGCAACCCCAAACTACAGAGGGGAAGGAGGGAGGGAAAACTGGACTGCAGCAATGTGGATCCTCGAACATCTACATTTATGGTAGGTACAAAACTGTACTATGTTCTTCGTCTCACATTGCTGCAGTCATAACCTGTGGGTAGAATCCCAAAGCAAAGGTAAAGGGAGGTTGGCTAAATTAAAAAGCATTAGGAGCTGCTAACATACCCTGTAAAACTGCAGTGGCAAACCCAGCCCTAGACTTGGAATAAAGAGGGAGATGGTAATGTTTAGTAAAAGTGTGCACTGAACTCCAAGTAGCTGCCTCCAAAATATCCTTAGTAGCAACTCCCCTTAAAAAGGCAGTAGAAGTGGCAGTAGCCCTAGTGGAATGAGGTCTGATCCCAGCCGGAACATCCTTTCCATGATGAGAATAACAAAAAGCAATACAATGGCCAATCCACTTAGAAATAGTTTGCTTTGAAAGAGCTTTTCCTTGTGAACCCAAAGCAAAAGAAATGAATAACTGTTGAGTCTGCCTGAACCCTTTAGTTCTGCTCAAATAATAGCGTAACTGCCTGTGAATATCCAAAGAATGCAAATTTTTTTCCCCTTTATTTTGGGGATCAGCATAAAAAGCAGGCAAATGAATAGATTGGTTTAAGGCCACATTAGAAACAACTTTAGGCATAAAAGTAGGGTTAGTACGCAGGGATACCCTATCCTTATGAAATATCAGGAAGGGTTCAACTGCCATTAGAGCCTGTAATTCAGATACCCTCCTAGCAGATGTGATGGCCAACAAAAAAGCAGTCTTCCAAGACAAAAACTTCAACTCAGATGTAGCTGCAGGTTCAAAAGGAGGTAAAGTAAGCTTTTCCAACACAAAATTGAGATCCCAGGAAGGAGTAGGAGCTCTACGTGGGGGTCTTATGTTCTTTGCCCCTCTAAGAAATTGCTTAAACAAAGGGTGAGAAAATAATGGTGGGTCACAATCATAGTGAGCAGAAATAGCTGCAGCATGAACTTTCATGGAGGAGAAAGACAAACCCTTGTCTAATAATTCTGTAAGGTACTGTAGTGTAACACTCAAATTAGGCACTGAAACATCAAAGCTCTTTGCTGTGCTCCAAAGAAAAAATCTCTTCCATTTATCAGCATAAACTTTCCTAGTACTAGGTCGTCTGGCTTCCAATATGACATTCAAAACTTGTTGAGGAAGCTGCGACCCCCCAGGGTCTAAAACAGAATATGCCAGGCTGTCAGATGCAGGGACTGTACCTTGACATTGAGGAAATGATTGCTTGCCTGGGACAAAAGGTGCGGAATTGGTGGCAAAGGCCAAGGAGGCTCCTGTACTAAACTCCGCAGCAGAGGATACCAGTGCTGACGTGGCCAATCTGGAGCTATTAGAATCATGCAAGGCTTGTCCTGTCTGACCTTCAAGAGCACCTTGGGAAGGAGAGGCAGAGGAGGAAAAGCATAGACGTGAAGGTTGTTCCAACTGAAAGATAGAGCATCCACTTTCCAAGCTTTTGGGTGAAACATCTTTGTGCAAAATTTTGGCAGTTGGAAATTTAGTGGAGAAGCGAACAGATCTATATCTGGAGTTTCCCAAGCCACTGTCAACTGTTGAAATACATGAGGATCCAATTTCCACTCGTGGGGATCCACCAGCTGTCTGCTCAAAACATCTGCTAAGGAGTTCTGTGCTCCTGGCAGAAACCTTGCTTGAAGAGTGACGTGCAAACTCAGAGCAGTCTCCCACAAAATCATAGCTTGTCTGCAAAGAGGGTACGAATGGGTTCCCCCCTGCTTGTTGATGTACCACATGACTGTTGTGTTGTCTGTTTGAATCAACACCTGTCCCGGTTGAAGTAGATCCTTGAAAGCCATCAGTGCAAATTGGACTGCTAACATCTCCTTCATGTTGATATGCAAATGCTGTAGTCTGGGAGGCCACGTGTCTTGAATCCATTTCCCATTGAAGTGTGCTCCCCAAGCCATGTCTGAGGCATCTGTCGTTAAGATCTGACTCGCCTCTGGTCGGGTCACAAAGAGTCCCTTGTTTAGGTGACATTCCTGAGCCCACCACAAAAATTCCTTTTGGATGCAAGGTATTATCTGAATGACAGTGTCCAAATCGTGGCAGTGTTGAGTCCATACACTTTTGAGATACCATTGTAGCTTCCTCATATGCAGTTTGGCATTGGGAAGTACCAGAATACAAGATGCCATGAACCCCAAGGCTTGAAGGACTGTCCTTGCAGTCAGCCTGGACAGTAGGGATAATTGCTGGAAGTATAGGGAAGATTTCTTTGTTTGTCCGGGGTCAAAAAAGCCATCTGAGAGGCTGTATTCAGTCTCACACCCAGAAAGCACATGTCCTGAGAGGGTACTAGACTGGACTTTGTTTCGTTCACAGAATACCCTAGGCACCTTAAAACTGCCATTACATACTGTAGATGCTGAAGTAACTTGACTTTGTCTTGAGCAAGAATCAGGCAATCGTCCAGATAAGGATAAATTTGTATTCCTCTTAGTCTTAAGAAGGCTATCACAGGAGCCAGGATCTTTGTGAACACCCTGGGCACAGTAGATAAGCCAAAGGGCAATGCAGAGAACTGATAATGAAAAGTACCAGCCCGAAAACGCAGGAACCTCCTGCAGCTGGGCCTGATAGGAATGTGAAGATAAGCCTCTTTGAGATCCAGAGTTACCATCCAGTGATCTTTGCCTAGCAGAGGCAGAAGTTGCTGCAAAGTTAACATCTTGAACTTTGGAATGTCTAGGTATGTATTGAGAATGGACAAATCCAGAATTGGCCTCCAAGTGTTTCCTTTCTTTGGCACAAGAAACAGGCGAGAATAAAATCCTAGGCCTACTTCTGACGGAGGTACCACCTGGATAGCCCCATTTGTAAAAGTAAAGAAATCTGCTTGTGAGCCTCCAGTCTTTGCTGAGGAGGTACGTCCGGCATGCCTTTGAAAGGAGGCAAGGTGTGAAAATAAAACTTGTAGCCTCGATTTATAATGTCCAACACCCATTTGTCCTGGGTGACCAAAAGCCAATTTTGCTTGAAAAGTGCCAACTTTCCTCCTAGAGGAGCTGCCAGACAGGAGGAATCTGGCAGCTGGAGATACAGGTCATTGGGTCTGTTTACGAAAAGGCTGACCCCTGCCCTCACCAGAAGATTGTGCAGGAGAACTCCACGTCCTAGGTCTGAAAGAACCCTGAGCCTGAGCTCTGCCCCTACCACGTCTAGATCTGCCCTTGGACTGAAAATCAGAAGAAGGATAAGCCCAACCTTTTGCAGGCCAATTTCTGCTAAACTTAGGGGGCTGCACTTGTAAAAATTCCTTAACCATCTGCATGGACTTAGCTTTGTCCTCCATTTTCTTCAAAACTGACTCCACAGGAGAACCAAAAAGAACTTCAGATTGAAGGGGAGCATCCAAAATTCGAGCTTTAACATGCTCTGACAAATTCTGATCCTTAAGCCAGGCGTGCCTACAAATAACTGAACCAGTGGCAGCCACCCTGGAAGAAGCCTGAAGAGCATCAAAGCCACACTGCAAGGAATGCTTACCTACCTGATCAGAGGCATGAACTAAGTCCTGCAATTCCTTACACTCTATACCCTCAGCTAAAGCATCTACCTTAGATTTCAACTGACTTAACAGAAAATTCTGATACTTCAGCATATGAAACTGGCAATTTAAAGCCCTCATAGCTAGCGTGGAGGAGGTATACACTTTTGTGCCCCACCTATCCAAAGCTCTAGAATCTTTATCCAGAGGAACTGTATTCTTAACTACAGAAGCCCTGACACCCTTAGGTCCCTGACTAATAGTTTCTGGGTCAGCTCTAGGACTCTTATACAAATATTTATGAGCCTCTGAAACTCTGTAATACCTGTCTGGCTTGACAGGGGCAGGGGGTAAAGAATCAGGATTAAGGGAAGCTTCAGAAAAAACATCCTGAACAACATCCAAAACAGGGGGAATAGCCAAGGGCCTATGTTGTGGTAAAAAAAAAATTCCCTAAGCCTCTTACGAGAATCTGAAAAATCCTGACCTTCCCACTTAAAATGCTCCCTCATGGAGTGCAGGGTTTCAGAAAAGGAAAAATCCTCTGGAGGAGAAGCAGAAGGACAGGAATCCTCTACATCTGAATCAGAATAGGGAGGAAAATCCTGAATGTCCTCAGCTGAAGACTCAGAGTAATCTGAGGAATGCTCCAATCCCTCCACCTCTGTCTCCACCCTAGGCCACTTATCTGGAGGGGGCATAGAACCTCTGATTAAAGTAATCAAATCCTCTGCCATTTTCAGCATATGTTTTTTGGGAACAGAGCCTGAAGAACTAGGGCTGACGCCTGTGCCAGAAAGACCAGATCTAGCTTTAGAAGGGGCTTTAGTGACAGAAGTAGAAGGCCTAACAACCTTATGTAAAGAAGGAACTACAGAAACTTGAGAGGCCCCCTCGGCCTGACCTAACTCCAGAGAGGCTAATTCCTGTAAGATTAAAGGCTCCCCCTGTGATTCAGCTGAAACCTCGGCTGGATCCACAGATTCAACCGTAGTTTCCATAGAACCGGCGTCCGCAACGGACGACTCATCCTGCTTAGACTTTAACGATTTATCCTTTCGCTTCTTAGCGGTGGCGGGCATCGGAGGATCCGACGGCATGTTGTAGTTACACCGCTTACCGAAAACAAGTCTAGCACAATCTAACCTGCGTTTAATGGTGCGCTTATTAAATCTAGCGCAAAAGCGACACCCGACTATGTCGTGCTCAGGCCCTAAGCAAGGAATACAGAGAGAATGGTAGTCCCTATGAGGTATCTGTTTCCCACAAGAAATACAATTATTAACTTTTTCTGACATCCGGATTTAACTGAGGCAAGAAAAGACAAAAATATTCCCCAACGGGGTACTTAGCCCAACTTGGTCTTTGGTCTGAAACTCAGAATACGAAAATTTCAGGACGCCGAAAGGCACTTGCAAACGCTGCTTCTGCTTCGGACCATGCGGCAAGAAAGACTGAGGATATGGCGTCGGTCATGTGCTTTAGTACCACTGCGTACTGACGTCAGATCTGAGAGACCATGACCGACGCCAGCCTAACACTTTGGTATTCGGGCCAACCGAGGACAGCGGACTACCCACAGGTTATGACTGCAGCAATGTGAGATGAAGAACATCTACCCATTTCAGAAAATTTCAACCATAAAAGGCCACTCAAACTTCTGTCATTACAATCCACCAATATCAGTAAATATGCAAAATCTTTGCAGAAGTCAGTCATCTAAATAATTCCACATTAAAGGGATCTCTAAATAATGAAGAGGTCACTGCTAGAAAACAACTTTATACTTCATTGTGTCATCTACAAATAAAGTGGCTGTTGCCCTTGAAGAATAAATTACCTATGTTACATTAAAAAATAAGCTAGTAATATTGCAATAGGGAACAGATGGAAAACTGATAACAGGTTCATAGTTACTGGGTAACTCCTCCAAAGGAGGCCATTCACAGGACTGCAGCATCTACTCCCTTTAAATTATAACACAGTACAGTATCAGTGATCCATCTGAATACTGTGGGAGTAGAACCCACAGCCTTCTGCATCAGAAGTAAGGCTACTACCTGTTGTGCTGCTAACTGCAAACAGACATGGAATAAGCAGCACTAAACTTCTCGTACCCTTAAGCTCTCAGCTCCTTGTAAAATTTTTTATGTATTTAACATTTGTTTACTGGGAAAGTCGAACTTGGAACAACACATTTTCAACAGAGGCCCAGGGAGAAGTGCTCCAGATGCATGTCCTTGTAACATGGGAGGAAACCCACACAAACACAGGGAAAACACAGACAGAAGGCACCCCGGCCAAGAATCAAACCAGAGAACCTCTTGCTGTGAGGTAACACTACCACTGCACCATCCACTTGACACAACTAAATCACTCAGTTTCACAACAGAAAAAATGTGGAAAAAGTCAAAATTTATTGGGGAGAGGAGGGTGGCAAAGGCCCAAAACCAGGTACACATTTTAAATATTGCTTGTATAATCTTAGAATGTTGCTGACATAGTCTTTTGTGTTACCGGTTCCGTTCTCACTGATTTGGCACAAAACCACAAATTTTAAGGGGAACAGACCAAAAGTATGAGCCAAATATTCTGTGAAATGTAGGACAGTTGAGAGTGCTGGACTAAACTCCCTGAAAAACAAAAGTGGTGGTGTGGGTAGAAAATGCAGATCCTTGTATCCAAGGTTCAGGGTTTGAACCTGGTTAATTGTAACCACCAGTTATAAGTAAGTGAGGCATTTTATACACACACACACACACACACACACACACACACACACACACACACACACACACACACACACACACACACACGTCAGTTAAATAAGCAAAGCAAAAGGGAGCTTTAGTTAAATAAGCAAAGCAAAAGGGAGCTTTAGTTAAACAAGCAAAGCAAAAGGGAGCTTCATTTAAATAAGCAAAGCAAAAGGGAGCTTCAGTCAGTTAAATAAGCACCAAAACGAAGCGTCAGTTAAATAAGCACACACATACTTCAGTTAAATAAGCACGAAAATGGGGTATCAGTTAAATAAGCTCCATAAGCACCAAAAACAGAGCTTCAGTTAAATAAGCAAAGTATAAGGGAGCTTCAGTCAGTTAAATAAGTAAAACCGAGCTGCTTCAGTTAAGTTAAATCAACACCAAAGCTGAGCTTCAGTTAAATAAGTAAAATGGAGCTGCTTCAGTTAAGTTAAATCAGCACCAAAACAGAGCTTCAGTCAGTTAAATAAGTAAAATGAGTTGCTTCAGTTAAGTTAAATCAGCACTAAAATGGAGCTTCAGTTAAATAAGTAAAACGGAGCTGCTTCAGTTAAGTTAAATCAGCATCAAAATGGAGCTTCAGTCAGTTAAATAAGTAAAACAAGCTGCTTCAGTTAAGTTAAATCAGCAACAACGTGAAGCTTCAGTTAAGTAAAAGGATGCTGCTTTACAGTTAAATAAATAATGAAATGGATCTTATTGTGGGTGTTGACTCTGGCAATGATATGATTTGCCTTCTGTGCACTTTTGTGTTTAAATTTGTTAGTGTACAGCGCACGCATGAGTCCTCTGTTGGGTCTTACAACTCCAAGGTTTTAAGGTCTTGCAGATGAGTTTAAATTACACACGAGTCCCCTGTTGTGCCATCAAAGTTTTTAAGGTCTTGAAGCTGTAAAAATGGGGGGGGTGCTCCACTCCCCTCGCTCTATGGTTCCGGTGCCCATGCCTACGTGTCTCTTTTCATGTAGTCCAGGGAGGTATGTCTCAGGTCATTCACACCAACATGGACAATGACAGAGTCATATTTGTACTTGTTGTGGAGTGACCTAAGTGCATGCATTATGTGGCGGATCTTGGCACCTGACAGGCATCTGACAGTAACTTTCTCCTTGTTTAGCCTGGTGAGTGGAACATCATTGTGCCTGACTATAGAGTCACCTATGACTAGAGTGTTGGGTATGTTGTTATGCCTTATGGGCTGTGGTTGAGTGGCACACTGAGTTTGTAGGCTATGTGTCATTTGGGTTGTGTTGGGGGGGGCGGAGGTTGCATGCATTTCTGCTTTGGAGGTCTCTATTGCTTGAGCAGATTTTTATTGAGAACTTCCGCGAATGTAGGTGTGTGTTTTGTGTTGCTGTGTGTGTGTTTTGGTGGTGTAGGTTTTCAGGGACTATGTGATGAGTGTAGTGTGGTGCGAGTGTTTACCTTCTCCTCTTGACTGTCTAGTCCAGTCTTGGGTGAAGAGAGATTTGCTTCCAATTTGGCTATATAAGTGCATCTTTCACAGGTTGTAGTGTTGGGTAGTAGTAGGATAGGGTTGTCTCTGTACTTGAAGCAATAGCTGCATTGCCCCAACATGCCCAGATTCATCAGGTAAACAGGAGAAAACACCAGGAGCTGACCCTTAGACATGATTGTATAGGTGCTTATTTATTAAGTAATAAAAACTGTTTTCCTCTAGACAAGGGAGGAAAGTTGAGTGCTGTAGTAATTTGTAGCTTATTTTGTGCTTACAATGAGTTCTGAACAAGTGCTGAGCTCAAAGAAACAGATTTGAGCACTAAAACTAAAAAACTGGCTAGTTCTAAGGGAAAATTTGAACAGCAGACTATATGACGCCGGGAATAGTTTAACCATAGCTAAGCAGCGATACATAAAGTGAACCTTTTTTTTTTTCTTTTTTTTAATATAACAGTAGCAAATGAGCAAACTGATTTAAGCAAATTAACCAATAAAAAGCTAAAAACTGAGCCCCATTCCAGCAGTCTTCGATAAGACAAGTTCAAACTGCACACTCCTGCCACTAGGGTTCAGGGGAACCTTGTCCAAAAAATATGGCCTGGATTAGTGCTCAAGTTTTACAAACAAAGCTAGATTCAGCATGCCTGAATCAAGTCTATGCTACAGCAAACAAGGTGCACCAATTTCTGAAAGAAACAGTTCAAATAAGCGGGCATAATAATCCTTTAACCAGAAATTTCCAGCTCAGAAGGGCAGAATCTAACTTCTCCTCCTCCTCACAAGGGTGCAGACCACAAACCTTCTTAATGTTAAAGAATGGGCCTGAAGCCCAAGTGCTTAAACCAGAACTAATACACTTTTAGAATAACACACTGAGCCTTAATTCAGCAACTCACAATTTAGAAGGATGTAAGATTCCTGTCCTGCCACAACAGTACAGACCACAAACCTTAATGTAAAACAACTGGTCTGAAGACCAAGTGCTTAAACCGAAAGGCTTAGAATAACAGTTACACTTTAATCAGGTGACTACCAAGCAGTAATAAATACAGCATAATAAATACAATTTAGTACTTTTAAGAAGAGGCAAAAGCAAAATAAAATGCAATTTTTAGTAAAGTGCAAGGAGAGAGGAAGGAGGAGCAGAAGAAAAATTCAAGGTTAAGTACTTAAGTGGGTTGGCCTTCTCAAATGTTCTTTTTGTATTAAGTAGAGAGAACACCAGACTGGTAGGGGTGTACTAGACAGAATTTACAGTAGGGGCGGCCAACTGCAAAGCCACCAACTATAACAACTCTACAAGAATAGGGTGGGAGGGAGGGGGAAAAACAGTTTTAGGTCAGATGAGAAACATAAAAGAATGCCAAAAAATATATAAAATAATTCAGTCAGGCAACATTTAGACAATGAAGAACTCGGAAAGTTTAAAATGCCAAAAAACATACTTATCAATCAGTGATATATTAACAGATTGTTTGGAATCACACCAGCCAGCGCACCAGGAGTTTCTAACACTATATGCAAACATTTACAAACAGAAACTATTTTTACATCAGCAAGCCATGAAACAATCAGATAACACAAAAGCTTTTAGACCAGTTTTATAAACTCTTACTCAGAAATAGGGGGGAAGCAGTTTCAGGACAGATGAGAAACATAAAACAGTGCCAGAAAATATATAAAATAATTCAGTCAGGCAAACAGTAATTCCAGGCAGGCAAAATTAAGACAATGCAGAACTCTGAAATGTTAAAATGCCAAGAAATATACTTATCAGTCAGAAATGTATTTCCAGATTGCTTCAGAATCACACCAACCGGAACACCAGGAGTTTCCAACAGCGTATGCAAGTATTTACAAACAGAAACTATTTTTAAATCAGCAAGCCTTGAAGCAATCAGATAACACAAAAGCTGTTAGACCAGTTTTATAAACTCCACCTCAGAAATAGGGGGGGAGCAGTTTCAGGACAGATGAGAAACATAAAACAATGCCAGAAAATATATAAAATAATACAGTCAGGCAAACAATAGCTCAGGCAGGCAAAATTAAGACAGTGCCGAACTCTGAAAGGTGAACATGTTAAGAAATACACTTATCAATTAGCAATATATTTCCAGGTTGTTTGAGAATCACACCAGCCAGAACACCAGGAGTTTCAAACAGTGTAGGCAAGAATTTACAAACAGAAACTGTTTTTAAATCAGCAAGTCTTGAAACAAGCAGATAACACAAAAGCTGTTAGACCAGTTTTATAAACTCCACCTCAGAAATAGGGATAAGCAGTTTAAGGACAGATGAGAAACATAAAACAATGCCAGAAAATATATAAAATAATTAGTCAGGCAAACAATAATTGAGTCAGGCAAAATTAAGACAATGCAGAACTCTGAAAGGTTAAAATGCAGATAAATATACTTCTCAATCAACTATATATTTTTAGATTGTTTGAAAATCACACCAGCCAGAACACCAGGAGTTTCCAACAGTGTATGTAAGAACTTGCAAACAGAAACTATTTTTAAATCAGCAAGCCTTGAAACAATTAGATAACACAAAAGCAGTTAGGCCAGTTTTCTAAACTCCACCTCAGAAATAGGGGGAAGCACTTTCAGGACAGATGAGAAACATAAAGCAATGCCAGAAAATATATAAAATAAATCAGTTAGGTAAACAATAATTTAGTCGGGCAAAATTAAGACAATGCAGAACTCTGAAAGGTTAAAATGCCAAGAAATATACTTATCAGTCAGCTATGTATTTCCAGATTGCTTGAGGATCACATCAGCCAGAACACGAGGAGTTTCCAACAGTGTATACAGGAATTTACAAACAGAAACAATTTTTAAATCAGAAAGCCTTGAAGCAATCAGATAACATAAAAGTTGTTAGACCAGTTTTATGTATGCCACCTCAGAAATAGGGGGGAAGCAGTTTCAGGACAGATGAACAACATAAAACAGTGCCAAAAAGTATATAAAATAATTCAGTCAGGCAAAATAAAGATAGGGCAGAACTCTGAATGGTAAAAATGCATGAAATATACTTATCAATCAGCGATGTATTTCCAGATTGCTTGAGAATCACACCAGGCAGAACACCAGGAGTTTCCAACAGTGTATGCAAGAATTTACAAACAGAAACTTTTTTTTTAAATCAGCAAGCTTTGAAGCAATCACATAACACTAAAGCTATTATAACAGTTTTATAAACTCCACCTCAGAAATAGGGGGGAAGCAGTTTCAGAACAGATGAGAAACATAAAACAATGCCAGAAAATAAATAAATTCAGTCAGGCAAACAATAATTCAGTTGGGCAAAATTAATACAATGCAGAACTCTGAAAGGTTAAAATGCCAAGAAATATACGTATTAATCAGCGATATATTTCTAGATTGTTTGAGAATCACACCAGCCAGAACACCAGGAGTTTCCAACAGTGTATGCAAGAATTTACAAACAGAAACTATTTTTAAATCAGCAAGCCTTGGAGCAATCAGATAACACAATAGCTGTTAGACCAGTTTTATAAACTCCCCCTCAGAAATAGGGGGGAAGCACTTTCAGGACAGATGAGAAATATAAAACAATGCCAGCAAATATATAGAATAATTCAGTCAGGCAAACAATAATTCAGTCGGGCAAAATTAAGACAATGCATAACTCTGAAAGGTTAAAATACCAAGAAATATACTTATCAATCAGTGATGTATTTCCATTCAGTGAGAATTACACCAGCCAGAACACCAGGAATTTACAACAGTGTATGAATGAATTTACACACAGAATCTATTTTTTTAAATCAGCAAGCTTTGAAGCAATCAGATAACACAAAAGCTGTTAGACCAGATCTATAAACTCTACCTCAGAAATAGGGGGAAAGCAGTTTTAGGACAGATGATAACCATAAATCAGTGGCAGAAAATATATAAAATAATTCAGTCAGGCAAACAGTAATTCAGTCAGGCAAAATTAAGACAATGCAGAACTCTGAAAAGTTAAAATGCCAAAAAATATACTTAGCAGTCAGCTCTGTATTCCCAGATTGCTTGAGGATCACACCAGCCAGAACACCAGGTGTTTCCAACAGAGTATGCAAGAATTTGTAAACAGAAACAATTTTTAAATCAACAAGCCTTGGAACAATCAGATAACACAAAAGCTGTTAGACCAGTTTTATAAACTCCTCCTTAGAAATAGGGGGAAGCAGTTTTTGGACAGATGAGAAACATAACACAATGCCAGAAAATATATAAAATAATTAATTCAGGCAAACAATAGTTCAGTCAGGCAAAATTAAGACAATGCAGAGCTCTGAAAGGTTATAATGCCAAGAGAAATATGTATCAATCGGTGATATATTTCCAGATTGTTTGAGAATCACACCAGCCAGAACACTAGGAGTTTCCAACAGTGTATGCAGGAATTTACAAATGGACACTTTTTTTAAAAAAAATCAGCAAGCCTTGAAGCAATCAGATAACATAAAAGCTGTTAGACCAGTTTTATATACTCCACCTCAAAAATAGGGGGGGGGAGCAGTTTCAGGACAGATGAGAAACATAAAACAGTGCCAAAAAGTATATAAAATAATTCAGTCAGGCAAAAGTAATTCAGTCAGGCAAAATTAAGACAGGGCAGAACTCTGAAAGGTAAAATTGCCAAGAAATATAATTATCAATCAGCGATGTATTTCCAGATTGCTTGAGAATCACACCAGGCAGAACACCAGGAGTTTCCAACCGTGTATGCAAGAATTTACAAACAGAAACTTTTTTAAAATCAGCAAGCCTTGAAGCAATCAGCACAAAAGCTGTTTGACCAGTTTTATAAACTACACCTCAGAAATAGAGGGGGGGAGTAGTTTCAGGACAGATGAGAAACATAAAACAGTGCCAGAAAATATATAAAATAATTCAGTCAGGCAAACAGTAATTCAGTCAGGCAAAATTAAGACAGTATAGAACTGTGAAAGGTTAAAATGCCAAGAAATATACTTATGAATCAGTTATGTATTTCCAAATTGCTTGAGAATCAAACCGGGCAGAACACCAGGAGTTTCCAACAGTGTATGCAAGAATTTACAATCAGAAACATTTTTTAAATCAGCAAGTTTTGAATCAATCACATAACATTACAGCTGTTATAACAGTTTTATAAACTCCATCTCAGAAATGGGGGGGGGGGTATCAGTTTCAGGACAGATGAGAAACATAAAACAATGCCAGAAAATAAATAAAATAACTCAGTCAGGCAAACAGAAATTCATTCAGGCAAATTAAGACAATGCAGAACTCTGAAAGTTTAAAATGCCAAGAAATATAAGTATCAATCAGCGATATATTTCTAGATTGTTTGAGAATCACACCAGCCAGAACACCAGGAGTTTCCAACAGTGTATGCAAGAATTTACAAACAGAAACTATTTTTAAATCAGCAAGCCTTGAAGCAATCAGATAACACAAAAGCTGATAGACCAGTTTTATAAACTCCACCTCAGAAATAGGGGGGAAGCAGTTTCAGGACAGACAAGAAACATAAAACAGTGGCAGAAAATATATAAAACAATTGAATCAGGCAAACAGTCATTTAGTCAGGCAAAATTAAGACAATGCAGAACTCTGAAAGGTTAAAATGCCAAAAAATATACTTATCACTCAGCTATGTATTTTCAGATTGCTTGAGGATCACATCAGCCAAAACACTAGCAGTTTCCAACAGTGTATGCTAGAATTTACAAACAGAAACTTTTTTAAATCAGCAAGCCTTGAAGTAATCAGCACAAAAGCTGTTTGACCAGTTTTATAAACTCCACCTCAGAAATAGGGGGAAGCAGTTTCAGGACGGATGAGAAACATAAAACAATGCCTGAAAATATATAAAATAATTCATTCAGGCACACAGTAGTTCAGTCAGGCAAAATTAAGACAATGCAGAACTCTGAAAGGTTAAAATGCTATGAAATATACTTATCTGTCAGTGATATATTTCCAGATTGTTTGAGAATCACAAAAGCCAGAACACTAGGAGTTTCCAACAGTGTATGCAGGAATTTACAAACAGAAACTTTTTTTTTAAAATCAGCAATCCTTGAAGCAATCAGATAACAGAAAAGCTGTTAGACCAGTTTTATATACTCCACCTCAGAAATAGGGGGGAAGCAGTTTCAGGACAGATGAGAAATATAAAACAGTGCCAAAAAGTATATAAAATAATTCAGTCAGGCAAAAGTAATTCAGTCAGGCAAAATTAAGATAGGGCAGAACTCTGAACGGTAAAAATGCCAAGAAATATACTTATCAATCAGCGATGTATTTGCAAATTGCTTGAGAATCCCACCAGGAGTTTCCAACAGTGTATGCAAGAATTTACAAACAGAAACTTTTTTTTAAATCAGCAAGCTTTGAAGCAATCACATAACACTAAAGCTATTATAACAGTTTTATAAACTCCACCTCAGAAATAGGGGGGAGCAGTTTCAGAACAGATGAGAAACATAAAACAATGCCAGAAAATAAATAAAATAACTCAGTCAGGCAAACAATAATTCAGTTGGGCAAAATTAATACAATGCAGATCTCTGAAAGGTTAAAATGCCAATAAATATACGTATTAATCAGCGATATATTTCTAGATTGTTTGAGAATCACACCAGCCAGAACACCAGGAGTTTCCAACAGTGTATGCAAGAATTTACAAACAGAAACTATTTTTAAATCAGCAAGCCTTGGAGCAATCAGATAACACAAAAGCTGTTAGACCAGTTTTATAAACTCCCCCTCAGAAATAGGGGGGAAGCACTTTCAGGACAGATGAGAAATATAAAACAATGCCAGAAAATATATAGAATAATTCAGTCAGGCAAACAATAATTCAGTCGGGCAAAATTAAGACAATGCAGAACTCTGAAAGGTTAAAATACCAAGAAATATACTTATCAATCAGTGATGTATTTCCATTCATTGAGAATTACACCAGCCAGAACACCAGGAGTTTCCAACAGTGTATGCAAGAATTTACACACAGAATCTATTTTTTTAAATCAGCAAGTCTTGAAGCAATCAGATAGCATAAAAGCTGTTAGACCAGTTTTATACACTCCACCTTATAAATAGGGGGGGAGCAGTTTCAGGACAAATGAGAAACATAAAACAGTCGCAAAAAGTATATAAAATAATTCACTCAGACAAAAGTAATTCAGTCAGGCAAAATTAAGACAGGGCAGAACTCTGAAAGGTAATATTGCCAAGAAATATAATTATCAATCAGCGATGTATTTCCGGATTGCTTGAGAATCACACCAGGCAGAACACCAGGAGTTTCTAACCGTGTATGCAAGAATTACAAACAGAAACTTTTTTAAAATCAACAAACCTTGAAGCAATCAGCACAAAAGCAGTTTGACCAGTTTTATAAACTCCACCTCAGAAATAGGGGGGAAGTAGTTTCAGGACAGATGAGAAACATAAAACAGTGCCAGAAAATATATAAAATAATTTAGTCAGGCAAACAGTAATTCAGTCAGGCAAAATTAAGACAATGCAGAACTCTGAAAGGCTAAAATGCCAAGAAATATAAGTATCATTCAGGGATATATTTCTAAATTGTTTGAAAATCACACCAGCCAGAACACCAGGAGTTTCCAACAGTGTATGCAAGAATTTACAATCAGAAACTTTTTTTAAATCAGCAAGTTTTGAAGCAATCACATAACACTAAAGCTGTTATAACAGTTTTATAAACTCCACCTCAGAAATAGGGGGGGGGGTCAGTTTCAGGACAGATGAGAAACATAAAACAATGCCAGAAAATAAATAAAATAACTCAGTCAGGCAAACAGTAATTCAGTCAGGCAAAATTAAGACAATGCAGAACTCTGAAAGGTTAAAATGCCAAGAAATATAAGTATCAATCAGCGATATATTTCTAGATTGTTTGAGAATCACACCAGCCAGAACACCAGGAGTTTCCAACAGTGTATGCAAGAATTTACAAACAGA
Source organism: Protopterus annectens (assembly GCF_019279795.1). Taxonomy (NCBI): domain Eukaryota; kingdom Metazoa; phylum Chordata; order Ceratodontiformes; family Protopteridae; genus Protopterus; species Protopterus annectens. Next base: position 271,177,114 of record NC_056747.1, on the reverse strand, counting down.
AGCTATTTTTAAATCAGCAAGCCTTGAAGCAATCAGATAACACAAAAGCTGTTAGACCAGTTTTATAAACTCCACCTCAGAAATAGGGGGGAAGCAGTTTCAGGGCAGAGAAGAAACATAAAACAGTGGCAGAAAATATTAAAATAATTCAATCAGGCAAACAGTAATTTAGTCAGGCAACATTAAGACCATGCAGAACTCTGAAAGGTTAAAATGCCAGAAAATATACTTATCAGTCAGCTATGTATTTCCAGATTGCTTGAGGATCACATCAGCCAAAACACGAGGAGTTTCCAACAGTGTATGCAGGAATTTACAAACAGAAACAATTTTTAAATCAGCAAGCCTTGAAGCAATCAGATAACACAAAAGCTGTTAGACCAGTTTTATAAACTTCACCTCAGAAATAGGGGGGAAGCAGTTTCAGGAGAGATGAAAAACAGAAAATAATGCCAGAAAATATATAAAATAATTAATTCATGCAAACAATAGTTCAGTCAGGCAGTATTAAGACAATGCAGAACTCTGAAAGGTTAAAACGCCAATAAATACACTTATCAATCAGTGATATATTTCGAGATAGTTTGAGAATCACACCAGCCAGAACACTAGCAGTTTCCAACAGTGTATGCTAGAATTTACAAAAAGAAACTTTTTTAAAATCAGCAAGCCTTGAAGCAATCAGCACAAAAGCTGTTTGACCAGTTTTATAAACTCCACCTCATAAATAGGGGGGGGGGTAGATTCAGGACAGATTAGAAACATAAAACAGTGCCAGAAAATATATGAAATAATTCAGTCAGGCAAAGAGTAATTCAATCAGGCAAAATTAAGACAGTGCAGTACTCTGAAAGGTTAAAATGCCAAGAAATATAAGTATCAATTAGCGATGTATTTCTAGATTAATTGAGAATCACACCAGCCAGAACACCAGCAGTTTCCAACAGTGTATGCAAGAATTTACAAAAATAAACTATTTTTAAATCAGCAAGCCTTCAAGCAATCAGATAACACTAAACCTGTTAGACCAGTTATATAAACTCCACCTCAGAAATAGGGGGGAAGCAGTTTCAGGACAGATGAGAAACATAAAACAATGCCAGAAAATATATAAAATAATTCATTCAGGCAAACAATAGTTCAGTCCGGCAATATTAAGACAATGCAGAACTCTGAAAGGTTAAAATGCCAAGAAATATACTTATCAATCAGTGATATATTTTGAGATAGTTTGAGAATCACACCAGGCAGAACACTAGGAGTTTCCAACAGTGTATGCAAGAATTTACAAAAAGAAACTTTTTTAAAATCAGCAAGCCTTGAAGCAATCAGCACAAAAGCTGTTAGACCAGTTTTATAAACTCCACCTCAGAAATAGGGGGGAAGTAGTTTCAGGACAGATGAGAAACATAAAGCAGTGCCACAAATATATAATATAATTCAGTCAGGCAAAAGTAATTCAGTCAGGCAAAATTAAGAAAGGGCAGAGTTCTGAAAGGTAAAAATGCCAAGAAATATACTTATCAATCAGCAATGTATTTCCAGATTGCTTGAGAATCACACCAGGCAGAACACCAGGAGTTTCCAAATATGTATGCAATAATTTACAAAGAGAATTTTTTTTTAAATCAGCAGGCTTTGAAGCAATTACATAACACTAAAGCTGTTATAACAGTTTTATAAACTCCACCTCAGAAATAGGGGGGATCAGTTTCAGAACAGATGAGAAACATAAAACAGTGGCAGAAAATATATAAAATAATTCACTCAGGCAAACAGCAATTTAGTCAGACGAAATTAAGACAATCCAGAACTCTGAAAGGTTAAAATGCCAAAAAATATACTTATCAGTCAGCTATGTATTTCCAGATTGCTTGAGGATCACATCAGCCAGAACACGAGGAGTTTCCAACAGTGTATGCAGGAATTTACAAACAGAATTTTTTTTAAATCAGCAAGCCTTGAAGCAATCAGCACAAATGCTGTTTGACCAATTTTCTAAACTCCACCTCAGAAATAGGGGGGAAGTAGTTTCAGGACAGATGAGAAACATAAAACAATGCCAGAAAATATATAAAATAATTCATTCAGGCAAACAATAGTTCAGTCAGGCAATATTAAGACAATGCAGAACTCTGAAAGGTTAAAATGCCAAGAAATACACTTAGCAATCAGTGATATATTGCAAGATAGTTTGAGAATCACACCAGCCAGCACACTAGGAGTTTCCAACAGTGTATGCAAGAATTTACAAACAGAAACTTTTTTAAAATCAGCAAGCCTTGAGGCAATCAGCACAAAAGCAGTTTGACCAGTTTTATAAACTCCACCTCAGAAATAGGGGGGAAGTAGTTTCAGGACAGATTAGAAACATAAAACAAATCCAGAAAATAAATAAAATAACTCAGTCAGGCAAACAGTAATTCATTCAGACAAAATTAGGACCATGCAGAACTCTGAAAGGTTAAAATGCCAAGAAATATAAGTATCAATCAGTGATATATTTCTAGATTATGTGAGAATCACACCAGCCAGAACACCAGGAGTTTCCAACAGTATATGCAAGAATTTACAAACAGAAACTATTTTTAAATTAGCAAGCCTTGAAGCAATCAGCACAAAAGCTGTTTGACCAGCCTTATAAACTCCACCTCAGAAATAGGGGGGAAGTAGTTTCAGGACAGATGCGAAACATAAAACAGTGCCAGAAAATATATAAAATAATTCATTCATGCAAACAGTAATTCAGTCAGGCAAAATTAAGACAGTGCAGAACACTGAAAGGTTAAAATGCCAAGAAATATACTTATGAATCAGCTATGTATTTCCAAATTGCTTGAGAATCACACCAGGCAGAACACCAGGAGTTTCCAACAGAGTATGCAAGAATTTACAATCAGAAACTTTTTTTTAAATCAGCAAGTTTTGAAGCAATGACATAACACTAAAGCTGTTATAACAGTTTTATAAACTCCACCTCAGAAATTGGGGGGGGGGGATCAGTTTCAGGACAGATGAGAAACATAAAACAAGGCCAGAAAATAAATAAAATAACTCAGTCAGGCAAACAGTAATTCAGTCAGGCAATATTAAGACAATGCAGAAATCTGAAAGGTTAAAATGCCAAAAAATATACTTATCAGTCAGCTATGTACTTCCAGATTGCTTGAGGATCACAACAGCCAGAACACAAGGAGTTTCCGACAGTGTATGCAGGAATTTACAAACAGAAACAATTTTTAAATCAGCAAGCCTTGAAGCAATCAGATAACATAAAAGCTGTTAGACCAGTTTTATATACTCCACCTCAGAAATAGGAGGGAAGCAGTTTCAGGACAGATGAAAAACATAAAACAGTGCCAAAAAGTATATAAAATAATTCAGTCAGAGAAAAGTTATTCAGTCAGGCAAAATAAAGATAGGGTAGAATTCTGAACGGTAAAAATGCCAAGAAATATACTTATCAATCAGCGATGTATTTCCAGATTGCTTTAGAATCACACCAGGCAGAACACCAGGAGTTTCCAACAGTGTATGCAAGAATTTACAAACAGAAACAATTTTTAAATCAGCAAGCCTTGAAGCAATCAGATAACACAAAAGCTGATAGACCAGTTTTATAAACTCCGCCTCAGAAATAGGGGGGAAGCAGTTTCAGGACAGACAAGAAAGATAATACAGTGGCAGAAAATATATAAAACAATTGAATCAGGCAAATATTCATTTAGTCATGCAAAATTAAGGCAATGCAGAACTCTGAAAGGTTAAAATGCCAAAAAATAAACTTATGAATCAGCTATGTATTTCCAAATTGCTTGAGAATCACAGCGGGCAGAACACCAGGAGTTTCCAACAGTGTATGCAAGAATTTACAATCAGAAACTTTTTTTAAATCAGCAAGCTTTGAAGCAATCACATAACACTAAAGCTATTATAACAGTTTTATAAACTCCACCTCAGAAATAGGGGGAGCAGTTTCAGAACAGATGAGAAACAAAACAATGCCAGAAAATAAATAAAATAACTCAGTCAGGCAAACAATAGTTTAGTCAGGCAATATTAAGACAATGCAGAACTCTGAAAGGTTAAAATGCCAAGAAATATACGTATTAATCAGCGATATATTTCTAGATTGTTTGAGAATCACACCAGCCAGAACACCAGGAGTTTCCAACAGTGTATGCAAGAATTTACAAACAGAAACTATTTTTAAATCAGCAAGCCTTGGAGCAATCAGATAACACAAAAGCTGTTAGACCAGTTTTATAAACTCCCCCTCAGAAATAGGGGGGAAGCACTTTCAGGACAAATGAGAAATATAAAACAATGCCAGAAAATATATAGAATAATTCAGTCAGGCAAACAATAATTCAGTCGGGCAAAATTAAGACAATGCAGAACTTTGAAAGGTTAAAATACCAAGAAATATACTTATCAATCAGTGATGTATTTCCATTCATTGAGAATTACACCAGCCAGAACACCAGGAGTTTTCAACAGTGTATGCAAGAATTTACACACATAATCTGTTTTTTAAATCAGCAAGCCTTGAAGCAATGAGATAACACAAAAGCTGTTAGACCAGTTCTATATACTCTACCTCAGAAATAGGGGGGAAGCAGTTTCAGGACAGATGAGAAACATAAAACAGTGGCAGAAAATATATAAAATAATTCAGTCAGGCAAACAGTAATTCAGTCAGGGAAAATTAAGACAATGCAGAACTCTGAAAGGTTAAAATGCCAAGAAATATACGTATTAATCAGCGATATATTTCTAGATTGTTTGAGAATCACACCAGCCAGAACACCAGGAGTTTCCAACAGTGTATGCAAGAATTTACAATCAGAAACTTTTTTTTAAAATCAGCAAGTTTTGAAGCAATCACATAACACTAAAGCTGTTATAACAGTTGTATAAACTCCACCTCAGAAATAGGGGGGGATCAGTTTCAGGACAGATGAGAACCAATAGATAAATAAATAAAATAACTCAGTCAGGCAAACAGTAATTCAGTCATTAAAACAAAAGAGAACTCAGAACTCTGAAGAAAGGTTAAAATGCCAAAATCATCATCTATTATGTATACACATTTCTATTTTTTTTGAGAATCACCCAGAACACCAGGAGTTTCCAACAGTGTGTGCAAGAATTTACAAACAAAAAAATTATTAATTTATTAAAGCAAGCCTTGGAAGCAATCACAACACAAAGCTGTCAGACCAGTTTTATAAACTCCACCTCAGAAATAGGGGGACACAGTTTCAGGGCAGACAAGAAACATAAAACAATGGCAGAAAATATATAAAATAATTCAATCAGGCAAACAGTAATTTAGTCAGGCAACATTAAGACAATGCAGAAATCTGAAAGGCTAAAATGCCAGAAAGTATACTTATCAGCCAGCTATGTATTTCCAGATTGCTTGAGGATCACATTAGCCAAAACACGAGGAGTTTCCAACAGTGTATGCAAGAATTTACAATCAGAAACATTTTTTAAATCAGTAAGTTTTGAAGCAATCATATAACATTAATGCTGTTATAACAGTTTTATAAACTCCATCTCAGAAATGGGGGGATATCAGTTTCAGGACAGATAAGAAACATAAAACAATGCCAGAAAATAAATAAAATAACTCAGGCAGGCAAACAGAAAATCAGTCAGGCAAAATTAAGACAATGCAGAACTCTGAAAGGTTAAAATGCCAAGAAATATACGTATTAATCAGCGATATATTTCTTGATTGTTTGAGAATCACACCAGCCAGAACACCAGGAGTTTCCAACAGTGTATGCAAAAATTTACAAACAGAAACTATTTTTAAATCAGCAAGCCTTGGAGCAATCAGCTAACACAAAAGCTGTTAGACCAGTTTTATAAATTCCACTTCAGAAATAGGGGGGAAGCACTTTCAGGACAAATGAGAAATATAAAACAATGCCAGAAAATATATAGAATAATTCAGTCAGGCAAACAATAATTCAGTCGGGCAAAATTAAGACAATGCAGAACTCTGAAAGGTTAAAATACCAAGAAATATACTTATCAATCAGTGATGTATTTCCATTCATTGAGAATTACACCAGTCAGAACACCAGGAGTTTTCAACAGTGTATGCAAGAATTTACACACATAATCTGTTTTTTAAATCAGCAAGCCTTGAAGCAATGAGATAACACAAAAGCTGTTAGACCAGTTCTATATACTCTACCTCAGAAATAGGGGGGAAGCAGTTTCAGGACAGATGAGAAACATAAAACAGTGGCAGAAAATATATAAAATAATTCAGTCAGGCAAACAGTAATTCAGTCAGGGAAAATTAAGACAATGCAGAACTCTGAAAGGTTAAAATGCCAAAAAATATACTTATCAGTCAGCTCTGTATTCCCAGATTGCTTGAGGATCACACCAGCCAGAACACCAGGAGTTTCCAACAGAGTATGCAAGAATTTGCAAACAGAAACAATTTTTAAATCAACAAGCCTTGGAGCAATCAGATAACACAAAAGCTGTTAGACCAGTTTTATAAACTCCACCTCAGAAATAGGGGGGAAGCAGTTTCAGGACAGATGAGAAACATAAAACAATGACAGAAAATATATAACATAATTCATTCAGGCAAACAATAGTTCAGTCAGGCAAAATTAAGACAATGCAGAACTCTTGAAGGTTAAAATGCTAAGAAATATACGTATCAATCAGTGATATATTTCCAGATTGTTTGAGAATCACACCAGGCAGAACACTAGGAGTTTCCAACAGTGTATGCAGGAATTTACAAACGGACACTTTTTTTAAAATCAGCAAGCCTTGAAGCAATCAGATAACATAAAAGCTGTTAGACCAGTTTTATATACTCCACCTCATAAATAGGGGGGAAGCAGTTTCAGGACAGATGAGAAACATAATACAGTGCCAAAAAGTATATAAAATAATTCAGTCAGGCAAAATTAAGACATGGCAGAACTCTGAAAGGTAAAATTGCCAAGAAATATAATTATCAATCAGCGATGTATTTCCAAATTGCTTGAGAATCACACCTGGCAGTGTATGCAAGAATTTACAAACATAAACTTTTTTAAAATCAGCAAGCCTTGAAGCAATCAGCACAAAAGCTGTTTGACCAGTTTTATAAACTCCACCTCAGAAATAGGGGGGAAGTAGTTTCAGGACAGATGAGAAACATAAAACAGTGCCAGAAAATATACAAAATAATTTAGTCAGGTAAACAGTAATTCAGTCAGGCAAAATTAAGACAATGCAGAACTCTGAAAGGTTAAAATGCCAAGAAATATAAGTATCAATCAGCAATATATTTCTAGATTGTTTGAGAATCACACCAGACAGAACACCCGGAGTTTCCAACAGTGTATGCAAGAATTTACAATCAGAAATGTTTTTTTTTAAATCAGCAAGTTTTGAAGAAATCACATAACACTAAAGCTGTTAAGACAGTTGTATAAACTCCACCTCAGAAATAGGGGGGGGGGTCAGTTTCAGGACAGATGAGAACCATAAAACAATGCCAGAAAATAAATAAAATAACTCAGTCAGGCAAACAGTAATTCAGACAGGCAAAATTAAGACAATGCAGAACTCTGAAAGGTTAAAATGCCAAGAAATCTATGTATCAATCAGCTATACATTTCTAGATTGTTTGAGAATCACACCAGCCAGAACACCAGGAGTTTCCAACAGTGTGTGCAAGAATTTACAAACAGAAACTATTATTAAATCAGCAAGCCTTGAAGCAATCACATAACACAAAGCTGTTAGACCAGTTTTATAAACTCCACCTCAGAAATAGGGGGGACGCAGTTTCAGGGCAGACAAGAAACATAAAACAGTGGCAGAAAATATATAAAATAATTCAATCAGGCAAACAGTAATTTAGTCAGGCAACATTAAGACAATGCAGAAATCTGAAAGGCTAAAATGCCAGAAAATATACTTATCAGTCAGCTATGTATTTCCAGATTGCTTGAGGATCACATCAGCCAAAACACGAGAAGTTTCCAACAGTGTATGCAAGAATTTACAATCAGAAACATTTTTTTAAATCAGCAAGTTTTGAAGCAATCACATAACATTAAAGCTGTTATAACAGTTTTATAAACTCCATCTCAGAAATGGGGGGGGGTATCAGTTTCAGGACAGATGAGAAACATAAAACAATGCCAGAAAATAAATAAAATAACTCAGTCAGGCAAACAGAAATTCAGTCAGGCAAAATAAAGACAATGCAGAACTCTGAAACGTTAAAATGCCAAGAAATATACGTATTAATCAGCGATATGTTTCTAGATTGTATGAGAATCACACCAGCCAGAACACCAGGAGTTTCCAACAGTGTATGCAAGAATTTACAAACAGAAACTATTTTTAAATCAACAAGCCTTGAAGCAATGAGATAACACAAAAGCTGTTAGACCAGTTCTATATACTCTACCTCAGAAATAGGGGGGAAGCAGTTTTTGGACAGATGAGAAACATAAAACAATGCCAGAAAATATATAAAATAATTAATTCAGGCAAACAATAGTTCAGTCAGGCAAAATTAAGACAATGCAGAACTCTGAAAGGTTAAAATGCCAAGAAATATACGTATTAATCAGCGATATATTTCTAGATTGTTTGAGAATCACACCAGCCAGAACACCAGGAGTTTCCAACAGTGTATGCAAGAATTTACAATCAGAAACTTTTTTTAAATCAGCAAGTTTTGAAGCAATCACATAACACTAAAGCTGTTATAACAGTTGTATAAACTCCACCTCAGAAATAGGGGGATCAGTTTCAGGACAGATGAGAACCATAAGACAATGCCAGAAAATAAATAAAATAACTCAGTCAGGCAAACAGTAATTCAGTCAGGCAAAATTAAGACAATGCAGAACTCTGAAAGGTTAAAATGCCAAGAAATCTATGTATCAATCAGCTATACATTTCTAGATTGTTTGAGAATCACACCAGCCAGAACACCAGGAGTTTCCAACAGTGTGTGCAAGAATTTACAAACAGAAACTATTATTAAATCAGCAAGCCTTGAAGCAATCAGATAACACAAAGCTGTTAGACCAGTTTTATAAACTCCACCTCAGAAATAGGGGGGACGCAGTTTCAGGGCAGACAAGAAACAATAAACAGTGGCAGAAAATATATAAAATAATTCAATCAGGCAAACAGTAATTTAGTCAGGCAACATTAAGACAATGCAGAAATCTGAAAGGCTAAAATGCCAAAAAATATACTTATCAGCCAGCTATGTATTTCCAGATTGCTTGAGGATCACATTAGCCAAAACACGAGGAGTTTCCAACAGTGTATGCAAGAATTTACAATCAGAAACGTTTTTTAAATCAGCAAGTTTTGAAGCAATCACATAACATTAATGCTGTTATAACAGTTTTATAAACTCCATCTCAGAAATGGGGGGGTATCAGTTTCAGGACAGATATGAAACATAAAACAATGCCAGAAAATAAATAAAATAACTCAGGCAGGCAAACAGAAATTCAGTCAGGCAAAATTAAGACAATGCAGAACTCTGAAAGGTTAAAATGCCAAGAAATATACGTATTAATCAGCGATATATTTCTAGATTGTTTGAGAACCACACCAGCCAGAACACCAAGAGTTTCCAACAGTGTATGCAAGAATTTACAAACAGAAACTATTTTTAAATCAGCAAGCCTTGGAGCAATCAGATAACACAAAAGCTGTTAGACCAGTTCTATATACTCTACCTCAGAAATAGAGGGTAAGCAGTTTCAGGACAGATGAGAAACATAAAACAGTGGTAGAAAATATATAAAATAATTCAGTCAGGCAAACAGTAATTCAGTCAGGGAAAATTAAGACAATGCAGAACTCTGAAAGGTTAAAATGCCAAGAAATATACGTATTAATCAGCGATATATTTCTAGATTGTTTGAGAACCACACCAGCCAGAACACCAAGAGTTTCCAACAGTGTATGCAAGAATTTACAAACAGAAACTATTTTTAAATCAGCAAGCCTTGGAGCAATCAGATAACACAAAAGCTGTTAGACCAGTTTTATAAACTCCACCTCAGAAATAGGGGGGAAGCACTTTCATGA
>NC_056747.1:271068532-271166510 GCF_019279795.1 Protopterus annectens | reverse complement strand
AAGGGAAACATAAAACAGTGGCAGAAAGTATATAAAATAATTCAGTCAGGCAAACAGTAATTCAGTCAGGCAAAATTAAGACAATGCAGAACTCTGAAAGGTTAAAATGCCAAGAAATATACATATTAATTAGCGATATCTTTTTAGATTGTTTGAGAATCACACCAGCCAGAACACCAGGAGTTTCCAACAGTGTATGCAAGAACTTACAAACAGAAACTATTTTAAATGAGCAAGCCTTGGAGTAATCAGATAACACAAAAGCTGTTAGACCAGTTTTATAAACTCCCCCTCAGAAATAGGAGGGAAGCACTTTCAGGACAAATGAGAAATATAAAACAATGCCAGAGAATATATAGAATAATTCAGTCAGGCAAACAATAATTCAGTCGGGCAAAATTAAGACAATGCAGAACTCTGAAAGGTTAAAATACCAAGAAATATACTTATCAATCAGTGATGTATTTCTCGATTGTTTGAGAATCACACCAGCCAGAACACCAGGAGTTTCCAACAGAGTATGCAAGAATTTGCAAACAGAAACAATTTTTAAATCAACAAGCCTTGGAGCAATCAGATAACACAAAAGCTGTTAGACCAGTTTTATAAACTCCACCTCAGAAATAGGGGAAGCAGTTTCAGGACAGATGAGAAACATAAAACAATGACAGAAAATATATAACATAATTCATTCATGCAAACAATAGTTTAGTCAGGCAATATTAAGACAATGCAGAACTCTGAAAGGTTAAAATGCCAAGAAATATACGTATTAATCAGCGATATATTTCTAGATTGTTTGAGAATCACACCAGCCAGAACACCAGGAGTTTCCAACAGTGTATGCAAGAATTTGCAAGCAGAAACTATTTTTAAATCAACAAGCCTTGGAGCAATCAGATAACACAAAAGCTGTTAGACCAGTTTTATAAACTCCACCTCAGAAATAGGGGGGAAGCAGTTTCAGGACAGATGAGAAACATAATACAGCGCCAAAAAGTATATAAAATAATTCAGTCAGGCAAAATTAAGACAGGGCAGAACTCTGAAAGGTTAAATTGCCATGAAATATAATTATCAATCAGCGATGTATTTCCAGATTGCTTGAGAATCACCCCAGGCAGAACACCAGGTGTTTCCGACGGTGTATGCAAGAATTTACAAACATAAACTTTTTTTAAAATCAGCAAGCCTTGAAGCAATCAGCACAAAAGCTGTTTGACCAGTTTTATAAACTCCACCTCAGAAATAGGGGGGAAGTAGTTTCAGGACAGATGAGAAACATAGAACAGTGCCAGAAAATATATAAAATAATTTAGTCAGGTAAACAGTAATTCAGTCAGGCAAAATTAAGACAATGCAGAACTCTGAAAGGTTAAAATGCCAAGAAATATACTTATCAGTCAGCTATGTACTTCCAGATTGCTTGAGGATCACACCAGCCAGAACACCAGGAGTTTCCAACAGTGTATGCAAGAATTTACAATCAGAAACGTTTTTTTTTAAATCAGCAAGTTTTGAAGCAATCACATAACACTAAAGCTGTTATAACAGTTTTATAAACTCCACCTCAGAAATAGGGGGGATCAGTTTCAGGACAGATGAGAACCATAAAACAATGCCAGAAAATAAATAAAATAACTCAGTCAGGCAAACAGTAATTCAGTCAGGCAAAATTAAGACAATGCAGAACTCTGAAAGGTTAAAATGCCAAGAAATATATGTATCAATCAGCAATATATTTCTAGATTGTTTGAGAATCACACCAGCCAGAACACCAGGAGTTTCCAACAGTGTATGCAAGAATTTACAAACAGAAACTATTTTTAAATCAGCAAGCCTTGAAGCAATCAGATAACACAAAAGCTGTTAGACCAGTTTTATAAACTCCACCTCAGAAATAGGGGGGAAGCAGTTTCAGGACAGATGAGAAACATAAAACAATGCCAGAAAATATATAAAATAATTCAGTCAGGCAAACAGTAATTCAGTCAGGCAAAATTAAGACAATGCAGAACTCTGAAAGGTTAAAATGCCAAGAAATATACTTATCAATCAGCTATGTATTTCCAGATTGTTTGAGAATCACACCAGCCAGAACACCAGGAGTTTCCAACAGTGTATGAAGAATTTACAATCAGAAACTATTTTTAAATCAGCAAGCCTTGAAGCAATCAGATAACACAAAAGCTGTTAGACCAGTTTTATAAACTCCACCTCAGAAATAGGGGGAAGCAATTTCAGGACAGATGAGAAACATAAAACAATGCCAAAAAATATATAAAATATTTCAGTCAGGCAAACAATAATTCAGCCAGGCAAAATTAAGACAATGCAGAACTCTGAAAGGTTAAAATGCCAAGAAATATACTTATCAATCAGCAATATATTTCTAGATTGTTTGAGAATCACACCAGCCAGAACACCAGGAGTTTCCAACAGTGTATGCAAGAATTTACAAACAGAAACTATTTTTAAATCAGCAAGCCTTGAAGCAATTAGATTACACAAAAGCTGTTAGACCAGTTTTATAAGCTCCACCTCAGAAATAGAGGGAAGCAGTTTCAGGACAGATGAGAAACATAAATCAATGTCAGAAAATATATTAAAGAATCAGTAAGAAAAAATATTTCAGTCAATAAAAATTAAGACAATGCAGAACACTGAAATGTTAAAATGCAAACATATACTTATCAATCAGCGATATATTTCCAGATTGCTTGAGAATCACACCAGCCAGAACACCAGGAGTTTCCAACAGTGTATGCAAGGATTTAGAAACAGATTTTTTTTTAAATCAGCAAGCCTTGAAGCAATCAGATAACACAAAAGTTGTTAGATCAGTTTTATAAAATCCACCTCAGAAATAGCGGGAAGCAGTTTCAGGACAGATGAGAAACATAAAACAATGCCGAAAAATATATAAAATAATTCAGTCAGGCAAACAATAATTCAGTCAGGCAAAATTAAGACAATGCAGAACTCTGAAAGGTTAAAATGCCAAGAAATATACTTATCAATCAGCGATATATTTCTAGATTGTTTGAGAATCACACCAGCCAGAACACCAGGAGTTTCCAACAGTGTATGCAAGAATTTACAAACAGAAACTATTTTTAAATCAGCAAGCCTTGAAGCAATCAGATAACACAAAAGCTGTTAGACCAGTTTTATAAACTCCACCTCAGAAATAGGGGGAAGCAGTTTCAGGACAGATGAGAAACATAAAACAATGCCAGAAAATATATAAAATAATTCAGTCAGGCAAACAATAATTCAGTCAGGCAAAATTAAGACAATGCAGAACTCTGAAAGGTTAAAATGCCAAGAAATATACTTATCAATCAGTGATGTATTTCCAGATTGTTTGAGAATCACACCAGCCAGAACACCAGGAGTTTCCAACAGTGTATGCAAGAATTTACAAACAGAAACTATTTTAAATCAGCAAGCCTTGAAGCAATCAGATAACACAAAATCTGTTAGACTGGGTTTATAATCTCCACCTCAGAAATAGGTGGGAACAGTTTCAGGACAGATGAGAAACATAAAACAGTGGCAGAAAATATATAAAATAATTCAGTCAGGCAAACAGTAATTCAGTCAGGCAAAATTAAGACAATGCAGAACTCTGAAAGGTTAAAATGCCAAGAAATATACTTATCAATCAGCTATATATTTCCAGATTGTTTGAGAATCACACCAGCCAGAACACCAGGAGTTTCCAACAGTGTATGCAAGAATTTACAAACAGAAACTATTTTAAATCAGCAAGCCTTGAAGCAATCAGATAACACAAAAGCTGTTAGACCAGTTTTATAAACTCCACCTCAGAAATAGGGGGGAAGCAGTTTCAGGACAGATGAGAAACATAAAACAATGCCAGAAAATATATAAAATAATTCAGTCAGGCAAACAGTAATTCAGTCAGGCAAAATTAAGACAATGCAGAACTCTGAAAGGTTAAAATGCCAAGAAATATACGTATTAATCAGCGATATATTTCTAGATTGTTTGAGAATCACACCAGCCAGAACACCAGGAGTTTCCAACAGTGTATGCAAGAATTTACAAACAGAAACTATTTTTAAATCAGCAAGCCTTGAAGCAATCAGATAACACAAAAGCTGTTAGACCAGTTTTACAAACTCCACCTCCGAAATAGCGGGAAGCAGTTTCAGGACAGATGAGAAACAAAACAATGCCAGAAAATATATAAAATAATTCAGTCAGGCAAACAATAATTCAGTCAGGCAAAATTAAGACAATGCAGAACTCTGAAAGGTTAAAATGCCAAGAAATATACTTATCAATCAGTGATATATTTCCAGATTGTTTGAGAATCACACCAGCCAGAACACCAGGAGTTTCCAACAGTGTATGCAAGAATTTACAAACAGAAACAATTTTTAAATCAGCAAGCCTTGAAGCAATCAGATAACACAAAAGCTGTTAGACCAGTTTTATAAACTCCACCTCAGAAATAGGGGGGAAGCAGTTTCAGGACAGATGAGAAACATAAAACAATGCCAGAAAATATATAAAATAATTCAGTCAGGCAAACAGTAATTCAGTCAGGCAAAATTAAGACAATGCAGAACTCTGAAAGGTTAAAATGCCAAGAAATATACTTATCAATCAGCTATGTATTTCTAGATTGTTTGAGAATGACACCAGCCAGAACACCAGCAGTTTCCAACAGTGAATGCAAGAATTTACAAACAGAAACTATTATTAAATCAGCAAGCCTTGAAGCAATCAGGGAACACAAAGCTGTTAGACCAGTTTTATATATGCCACCTCAGAAAAAGGGGGGAAGCAGTTTCAGGACAGATGAGAAACATAAAACAATGCCAGAAAATATATAAAATAATTCAGTCAGGCAAACAATAATTCAGTCGGGCAAAATTAAGACAATGCAGAACTCTGAAAGGTTAAAATACCAAGAAATATACTTATCAATCAGTGATGTATTTCTGTTCATTGAGAATTACACCAGCCAGAACACCAGGAGTTTCCAACAGTGTATGCAAGAATTTACACACAAAATCGATTTTTTAAATCAGCAAGCCTTGAAGCAGTCAGATAACACAAAAACTGTTAGACCAGTTCTATAAACTCTACCTCAAAAATATGGGGGAAGCAGTTTTAGGACAAATGATAAACATAAAACAGTGGCAGAAAGTATATAAAATAATTCAGTCAGGCAAACAGTAATTCAGTCAGGCAAAATTAAGACAATGCAGAACTCTGAAAGTTTAAAATGCCAAGAAATATACATATTAATTAGCGATATATTTCCAGATTGTTTGAGAATCACACCAGCCAGAACACCAGGAGTTTCCAACAGTGGATGCAAGAATTTACAAAGAGAAACTATATTTAAATCAGCAAGCCTTGAAGCAATCAGATATCACAAAAGCTGTTAGACCAGTTTTATAAACTCCACCTCAGAAATAGGGGTGAGCAGTTTCAGGACAGATGAGAAATATAAAACAATGCCAGAAAATATATAAAATAATTCAGTCAGGCAAACAATTATTCAATCAGGCAAAATTAAGACAATGCAGAACTCTGAAAGGTTAAAATGCCAAGAAATATACTTATCAATCAGCTATGTATTTCCAGATTGTTTGAGAATCACACCAGCCAGAACACCAGGAGTTTCCAACAGTGTATGCAAGAATTTACAAACAGAAACTATTTTTAAATCAGCAAGCCTTGAAGCAATCAGATAACACAAAAGCTGTTAGACCAGTTTTATAAACTCCACCTCAGAAATAGGGGGAAGCAATTTCAGGACAGATGAGAAACATAAAACAATGCCAGAAAATATATAAAATAATTCAGTCAGGCAAACAATAATTCAGTCAGGCAAAATTAAGACAATGCAGAACTCTGAAAGGTTAAAATGCCAAGAAATATACTTATCAATCAGCGATATATTTCTAGATTGTTTGAGAATCACACCAGCCAGAACACCAGGAGTTTCCAACAGTGTATGCAAGAATTTACAAACAGAAACTATTTTTAAATCAGCAAGCCTTGAAGCAATCAGATAACACAAAAGCTGTTAGACCAGTTTTATAAACTCCACCTCAGAAATAGGGGTTAAGCAGTTTCAGGACAGATGAGAAAAATAAATCAATGCCAGAAAATATATAAAATAATTCAGTCAGGCAAACAATAATTCAGTCAGGCAAAATTAAGACAATGCAGAACTCTGAAAGGTTAAAATGCCAAGAAATATACTTATCAATCAGTGATGTATTTCCAGATTGTTTGAGAATCACACCAGCCAGAACACCAGGAGTTTCCAACAGTGTATGCAAGAATTTACAAACAGAAACTTATTTTTTAAATCAGCAAGACTTGAGGCAATCAGATAGCACAAAAGCTGTTAAACCAGTTTTATAAACTCCACTTCAGAAATATAAGGGAAGGAGTTTCAGGACAGATGAGAAACATAAAAACATGCCAGAAAATATATAAAATAATTCAGTCAGGCAAACAATAATTCAGTCAGGCAAGATTAAAACAAAGCAGAACTCTGAAAGGTTAAAATGCCAAGAAATATACTTATCAATCAGTGATATATTTCTAGATTGTTTGAGAATCACACCAGCCAGAACACCAGGAGTTTCCAACAGTGTATGCAAGAATTTACAAACAGAAACTATTTTAAATCAGCAAGCCTTGAAGCAATCAGATATCACAAAAGCTGTTAGACCAGTTTTATAAACTCCACCTCAGAAATAGGGGGGGGGACAGTTTCAGGACAGATGAGAAACATAAAACAATGCCAGAAAATATATAAAATAATTCAGTCAGGCAAACAATAATTCAGTCAGGCAAAATTAAGACAATGCAGAACTCTGAAAGGTTAAAATGACAAGAAATATACTTATCAATCAGTGATATATTTCCAGATTGTTTGAGAATCACACCAGCCAGAACACCAGGAGTTTCCAACAGTGTATGCAAGAATTTACACACAAAATCTATTTTTTAAATCAGCAAGCCTTGAAGCAATCAGATAACACAAAAGCTGTTAGACCAGTTGTATACACTCTATCTCAGAAATAGGGGGGGGGAGCAGTTTCAGGACAGATGAGAAACATAAAACAGTGGCAGAAAGTATATAAAATAATTCAGTCAGGCAAACAGTAATTCAGTCAGGCAAAATTAAGACAATGCAGAACTCTGAAAGGTTAAAATGCCAAGTATCAGTCAGCGATATATTTCCAGATTGTTTGAGAATCACACCAGCCTGAACACCAGGAGTTTCCAGAAATTAATGCAAGAATTTACACACATAAACTATTTTAAATTAGCAAGCCTTGAAGCAATCAAATAACACAAAAGCTGTTAGATCAGTTTTACAAACTCCAACTCAGAAATATGGGGGAAGCAGTTTCAGGACAGATGAGAAACATAAACCAATGCCAGAAAATATATAAAATAATTCATTCAGGCAAACAATAATTCAGTCAGGCAAAATTAAGACAATGCAGAACTCTGAAATGTTAAAATGCCAAGAAATATACTTATCAATCAGCGATGTATTTCCAGATTGCTTGAGAATCACACCAGGCAGAACACCAGGAGTTTCCAACCGTGTATGCAAGAATTTACAAACAGAAACTTTTTTAAAATCAGCAAGTTTTGAAGCAATCACATACACTAAAGCTGTTATAACAGTTTTATAAACTCCACCTCAGAAATAGGGGAAGTCAGTTTCAGGACAGATGAGAAACATAAAACAATGCCAGAAAATAAATAAAATAACTCAGTCAGGCAAACAGAAATTCAGTCAGGCAAAATAAAGACAATGCAGAACTCTGAAAGGTTAAAATGCCAAGAAATATAAGTATCAATCAGCGATATATTTCTAGATTGTTTGAGAATCACACCAGCCAGAACACCAGGAGTTTCCAACAGTGTATGCAAGAATTTACAAACAGAAACTATTTTTAAATCAGCAAGCCTTGAAGCAATCAGATAACACAAAAGCTGTTAGACCAGTTTTATAAACTCCACCTCAGAAATAGGGGGGAAGCAGTTTCAGGACAGATGAGAAACATAAAACAATGCCAGAAAATATATAAAATAATTCAGTCAGGCAAACAGTAATTCAGTCAGGCAAATTTAAGGCAATGCAGAACTCTGAAAAGTTAAAATGCCAAGAAATATACTTATCAATCAGTGATATATTTCCAGATTGTTTGAGAAACACACCAGCCAGAACACCCGGAGTTTCCAACAGTGTATGCAAGAATTTACAAACAGAAACTATTTTAAATCAGCAAGCCTTGAAGCAATCATATAACACAAAAGCTGTTAGACCAGTTTTATAAACTCCTCCTCAGAAATAGGGGGAAGCAGTTTCAGGACAGATGAGAAACATAAAACAATGCCAGAAAATATATAAAATAATTCAGTCAGGCAAACAATAATTCAGTCAGGCAAAATTAAGACAATGCAGAACTCTGAAAGGTTAAAATGCCAAGAAATATACTTATCAATCAGTGATATATTTCTAGATTGTTTGAGAATCACACCAGCCAGAACACCAGGAGTTTCCAACAGTGTATGCAAGAATTTACAAACAAACTTTTTTTAAATCAGCAAGCCTTGAAGCAATCAGATAACACAAAAGCTGTTAGACCAGTTTTATAAACTCCTCCTCAGAAATAGGGGGTAGCAGTTTCAGGACAGATGAGAAACATAAAACAATGCCAGAAAATATATAAAATAATTTAGTCAGGCAAAATTTAGACAATGCAGAACTCTGAAATGTTAAAATGCCAAGAAATACACATCAGTCAGTGATATATTTCCAAATTGTTTGAGAATTACACCATCCAGAACACCAGGAGTTTCCAACAGTGTATGCAACAATTTATAGACTATTTTAAAATCAGCAAGCCTTAAAGCAAGCTGATAACACAAAAGCTGTTAGACCAATTTTATAAACTCCACCTCAGAAATAGGGGGAAGCAGTTTCAGGACAGATGAGAAACATAAAACAATGACAGAAAATATATAACATAATTCATTCATGCAAACAATAGTTTAGTCAGGCAATATTAAGACAATGCAGAACTCTGAAAGGTTAAAATGCCAAGAAATATACGTATTAATCAGCGATATATTTCTAGATTGTTTGAGAATCACACCAGCCAGAACACCAGGAGTTTCCAACAGTGTATGCAAGAATTTACAAACAGAAACTATTTTTAAATCAGCAAGCCTTGGAGCAATCAGATAACACAAAAGCTGTTAGACCAGTTTTATAAACTCCCCCTCAGAAATAGGGGGAAGCACTTTCAGGACAGATGAGAAACATAAAACAATGCCAGAAAATATATAGAATAATTCAGTCAGGCAAACAATAATTCAGTCAGGCAAAATTAAGACAATGCAGAACTCTGAAAGGTTAAAATGCCAAGAAATATACTTATCAATCAGTGATATATTTCCAGATTGTTTGAGAATCACACCAGCCAGAACACCAGGAGTTTCCAACAGTGTATGCAAGAATTTACAAACAGAAACTATTTTTAAATCAGCAAGCCTTGAAGCAATCAGATAACACAAAAGCTGTTAGACCAGTTTTATAAACTCCACCTCAGAAATAGGGGAAGCAGTTTCAGGACAGATGAGAAACATAAAACAGTGCCAGAAAATATATAAAATAATTCAGTCAGGCAAACAGTAATTCAGTCAGGCAAAATTAAGACAATGCAGAACTCTGAAAGGTTAAAATGCCAAGAAATATACTTATCAATCAGCTATATATTTCCAGATTGTTTGAGAATCACACCAGCCAGAACACCAGGAGTTTCCAACAGTGTATGCAAGAATTTACAAACAGAAACTATTTTTAAATCAGCAAGCCTTGAAGCAATCAGATAACACAAAAGCTGTTAGACCAGTTTTATAAACTCCACCTCAGAAATAGGGGAAGCAGTTTAAGGACAGATGAGAAACAGAAAACAATGCCAGAAAATATATAAAATAATTCAGTCAGGCAAAATAATTCAGTCAGGGAAAATTCAGACAATGCAAATCTCTGAAAGGTTAAAATTCTAAGAAATATTATTATCAATCAGCAATATATTTCCAGATTGTTTGAGAATCACACCAGCCAGAACACCAGGAGTTTCCAACAGTGTATGCAAGAATTTACAAACAGAAACTATTTTTAAATCAGAAAGCCTTGGAGCAATCAGATAACACAAAAGCTGTTAGACCAGTTTTATAAACCCCACCGCAGAAATAGGGGGAAGCAGTTTCAGGACAGTTGAGAAACATAAAACAATGCCAGAAAATATATAAAATAATTCAGTCAGGCAAACAATAATTCAGTCAGGCAAAATTAAGACAATGCAGAACTCTGAAAAGCTAAAATGCCAAGAAATATACTTATCAATCAGTGATGTATTTCCATTGCTTGAGAATTACACCAGCCAGAACACCAGGAGTTTCCAACAGTGTATGCAAGAATTTACAAACAGAAACAATTTTTAAATCAGCAACGCTTGAAGCAATTTACATAACACAAAAGCTGTTAGACCAGTTTTATAAACTCTACCTCAGAAATAGGGGGAGCAGTTTCAGGACAGATGAGAAACATAAAACAGTGGCAGAAAATATATAAAATAATTCAGTCAGGCAAACAATAATTCAGTCTGGAAAAATTAAGACAATGCAGAACTCTGAAAGATTAAAATGCCAAGAAATATACTTATCAATCAGCAATACATGTCCATATTGTTTGAGAATCACACCCGGCAGAACACCAGGAGTTTCCAACAATATATGCAGTAATTTACAAACAGAAACTTTTTTTAAATCAGCAAGCCTTGGAGCAATCAGATAACACAAAAGCTGTTAGACCAGTTTTATAAACTTCTCCTCAGAAGTAGGAGGGAAGCAGTTTCAGGACAGATGAGAAACATAAAGCAATGCCAGAAAATATATAAAATAATTTAGTCAGGCAAACAATAATTCAGTCAGGCAAAATTAAGACAATGCAGAACTCTGAAAGGTTAAAATACCAAGAAATATACTTATCAATCAGTGATGTATTTCCAGATTGTTTGAGAATCACACTAGCCAGAACACCAGGAGTTTCCAACAGTGTATGCAAGAATTTACAAACAGAAACTATTTTTAAATCAGCAAGCCTTGAAGCAATCAGATAACACAAAAGCTGTTAGACCAGTTTTATAAACTCAACCTCAGAAATAGGAGGGAGCAGTTTCAGGACAGATGAGAAACATAAAACAATGCCAGAAAATATATAAAATAATTCAGTCAGGCAAACAGTAATTCAGTCAGGCAAAATTAAGACAATGCAGAACTCTGAAAGGTTAAAATGCCAAGAAATATAAGTATCAATCAGCGATATATTTCTAGATTGTTTGAGAATCACACCAGCCAGAACACCAGCAGTTTCCAACAGTGTATGCAAGAATTTACAAACAGAAACAATTTTTAAATCAGCAAGCCTTGAAGCAATCAGATAACACAAAAGCTGTTAGACCAGTTTTATAAACTCCACCTCAGAAATAGGGGGTAAGCACTTTCAGGACAGATGAGAAACATAAAACAATGCCAGAAAATATATAAAATAATTAATTCAGGCAAACAATAGTTCAGTCAGGCAAAATTAAGACAATGCAGAACTCTGAAAGGTTAAAATGCCAAGAAATATACGTATCAATCAGTGTTATATTTCCAGATTGTTTGAGAATCACACCAGCCAGAACACTAGGAGTTTCCAACAGTGTATGCAGGAATTTACAAACGGACACTTTTTTTTAAATCAGCAAGCCTTGAAGTAATCAGATAACATAAAAGCTGGTAGACCAGTGTTATATACTCCACCTCAGAAATAGGGGGGAAGCAGTTTCAGGACAGATGAGAAACATAAAACAGTGCCAAAAAGTATATAAAATAATTCAGTCAGGCAATAGTAATTCAGTCAGGTAAAATTAAGACAGGGCAGAACTCTGAAAGGTAAAATTGCCAAGAAATATAATTATCAATCAGCAATGTATTTCCAGATTGCTTGAGAATCACACCAGGCAGAACACCAGGAATTCCAACCGTGTATGCAAGAATTTACAAACAGAAACTTTTTTAAAATCAGCAAGCCTTGAAGCAATCAGCACAAAAGCTGTTTGACCAGTTTTATAAACTCCACCTCAGAAATAGGGGGGAAGTAGTTTCAGGACAGATGAGAAACATAAAACAGTGCCAGAAAATATATAAAATAATTCAGTCAGGCAAACAGTAATTCAGTCAGGCAAAATTAAGACAGTGCAGAACTCTGAAAGGTTAAAATGCCAAGAAATATACTTCTGAATCAGCTATGTATTTCCAAATTGCTTGAGAATCACACCGGGCAGAACACCAGGAGTTTCCAAAAGTGTATGCAAGAATTTACAATCAGAAACGTTTTTTAAATCAGCAAGTTTTGAAGCAATCACATAACACTAAAGCTGTTATAACAGTTTTATAAACTCCACCTCAGAAATAGGGGGGGATCAGTTTCGGGACAGATGAGAAACATAAAACAATGCCAGAAAATAAATAAAATAACTCAGTCAGGCAAACTGAAATTCAGTCAGGCAAAATTAAGACAATGCAGAACTCTGAAAGGTTAAAATGCCAAGAAATATAAGTATCAATCAGCGATATATTTCTAGATTGTTTGAGAATCACACCAGCCAGAACACCAGGAGTTTCCAACAGTGTATGCAAGAATTTACAAACAGAAACTATTTTTTAAATCAGCAAGCCTTGAAGCAATCAGATAACACAAAAGCTGATAGACCAGTTTTATAAACTCCACTTCAGAAATAGGGGGGAAGCAGTTTCAGGACAGACAAGAAACATAAAACAGTGGCAGAAAATATATAAAACAATTCAATCAGGCAAACAGTAATTTAGTCATGCAAAATTAAGACAATGCAGAACTCTGAAAGGTTAAAATGCCAAAAAATATACTTATCACTCAACTATGTATTTCCAGACTGCTTGAGGATCACACCAGCCAGAACACCAGGAGTTTCCAACAGAGTATGCAAGAATTTGCAAACAGAAACAATTTTTAAATCAACAAGCCTTCGAGCAATCAGATAACACAAAAGCTGTTAGACCAGCTTTATAAACTCCACCTCAGAAATAGGGGGGAAGCAGTTTCAGGACAGATGCAAAACAAAAAACAATGCCTGAAAATATATACCATAATTCAGTCAGGCAAACAATAATTCAGTTGGGCAAAATTAAGACAATGCAGAACTCTGAAAGGTTAAAATACCAAGAAATATACTTATCAATCAGTGATGTATTTCCATTGCTTGCGAATTACACCAGCCAGAACACCAGGAGGTTCCAACAGAGTATGCAAGAATTTGCAAACAGAAACAATTTTTAAATCAACAAGCCTTGGAGCAATCAGATAACACAAAAGCTGTTAGACCAGTTTTATAAACTCCACCTCAGAAATAGGGGGGAAGCAGTTTTTGGACAGATGAGAAACATAAAACAATGCCAGAAAATATATAAAATAATTCATTCAGGCAAACAATAGTTCAGTCAGGCAAAATTAAGACAATGCAGAACTCTTGAAGGTTAAAATGCTAAGAAATATACGTATCAGTCAGTGATATATTTCCAGATTGTTTGAGAATCACACCAGGCAGAACACTAGGAGTTTCCAACAGTGTATGCAGGAATTTAAAAGCGGACACTTTTTTTTAAAATCAGCAGCCTTGAAGCAATCAGGTAACATAAAAGCAGTTAGACCAGTGTTATATACTCCACCTCATAAATAGGGGGGAAGCAGTATCAGGACAGATGAGAAACATAAAACAGTGCCAAAAAGTATATAAAATAATTCAGTCAGGCAAAAGTAATTCAGTCAGGCAAAATTAAGACAGGGCAGAACTCTGAAAGGTAAAATTGCCAAGAAATATAATTATCAATCAGTGATGTATTTCCAGATTGCTTGAGAATCACACCAGGCAGAACACCAGGAGTTTCCAACCGTGTATGCAGTAATTTACAAACAGAAACAATTTTTTTAAATCAGCAAGCCTTGGAGCAATCAGATAACACAAAAGCTGTTAGACCAGTTTTATAAACTTCTCCTCAGAAATAGGGGAAGCAGTTTCAGGACAGATGAGAAACATAAAATAATGCCAGAAAATAAATAAAATAACTGAGTCTTGCAAACAGTAATTTAGTCAGGCAACATTAAGACATTGCAGAACTCTGAAAGGTTAAAATGCCAAGAAATACACTTATCAATCAGTGATATATTTCGAGATATTTGAGAATCACACCAGCCAGAACACTAGGGGTTTCCAACAGTGTATGCAAGAATTTACAAACAGAAACTTTTTTTTAAATCAGCAAGCCTTGAAGCAATCAGCACAAAAGCTGTTTGACCAGTTTTATAAACTCCACCTCAGAAATAGGGGGAAGTAGTTTCAGGACAGATGAGAAACATAAAACAATGCCAGAAAATATATAAAATAATTAATTCAGGCAAACAATAGTTCAGTCAGGCAATACTAAGACAATGCAGAACTCTGAAAGGTTAAAATGCCAAGAAATACACTTATCAATCAGTGATATATTTTGAGATATTTGAGAATCACACCAGCCAGAACACTAGGGGTTTCCAACAGTGTATGCAAGAATTTACAAACAGAAACTTTTTTTAAATCAGCAAGCCTTGAAGCAATCAGCACAAAAGCTGTTTGACCAGTTTTATAAACTCCACCTCAGAAATAGGAGGGGAGTAGATTCAGGACAGATTAGAAACATAAAACAGTGCCAGAAAATATATAAAATTATTCAGTCAGGCAAAGAGTAATTCAGTCAGGTAAAATTAAGACAGTGCAGAACTCTGAAAGGTTAAAATGCCAAGAAATATAAGTATCAATCAGCGATATATTTCTAGATTGTTTGAGAATCACACCAGCCAGAACACCAGCAGTTTCCAACAGTGTATGCAAGAATTTACAAAAAGAAACTATTTTTAAATCAGCAAGCCTTCAAGCAATCAGATAACACAAAACCTGTTAGACCAGTTATATAAACTCCACCTCAGAAATAGGAGGGAAGCAGTTTCAGGACAGATGAGAAACATAAAACAATGCCAGAAAATATATAAAATAATTCATTCAGGCAAACAATAGTTCAGTCAGGCAATATTAAGACAATGCAGAACTCTGAAAGGTTAAAATGCCAAGAAATATACTTATCAATCAGTGATATATTTTGAGATAGTTTGAGAATCACACCAGGCAGAACACTAGGAGTTTCCAACAGTGTATGCAAGAATTTACAAAAAGAATTGTTTTTTTTAATCAGCAAGCCTTGAAGCAATCAGCACAAAAGCTGTTAGACCAGTTTTATAAACTCCACCTCAGAAATAGGGGAGAAGTAGTTTCAGGACAGATGAGAAACATAAAGCAGTGCCGCAAATATATAAAATAATTCAGTCAGGCAAAAGTAATTCAGTCAGTCAAAATTAAGAAAGGGCTGAACTCTGAAAGGTAAAAATGCCAAGAAATATACTTATCAATCAGCATTGTATTTCCAGATTGCTTGAGAATCACACCAGGCAGAACACCAGGAGTTTCCAACCATGTATGCAATAATTTACAAACAGAAACTTTTTTTTAAATCAGCAAGCTTTGAAGCAATTATATAACACTAAAGCTGTTATAACAGTTTTATAAACTCCACCTCAGAAATGGGGGGGATCAGTTTCAGAACAGATGAGAAACATAAAACAGTGGCAGAAAATACATATAATAATTCACTCAGGCAAACAGTAATTTAGTCAGGCAAAATTAAGACAATGCAGAACTCTGAAAGGTTAAAATGCCAAAAAATATACTTATCAGTCAGCTATGTATTTCCAGATTGCTTGAGGATCACATCAGCCAGAACACGAGGAGTTTCCAACAGTGTATGCAGGAATTTACAAACAGAAACTTTTTAAAAATCAGCAAGCCTTGAAGCCATCAGCACAAATGCTGTTTGACCAATTTTCTAAACTCCACCTCAGAAATAGGGGGGAAGTAGTTTCAGGACAGATGAGAAACATAAAACAATGCCAGAAAATATATAAAATAATTAATTCAGGCAAACAATAGTTCAGTCAGGCAATATTAAGACAATGCAGAACTCTGAAAGGTTAAAATGCCAAGAAATACACTTATCAATCAGTGATATATTTCAAGATAGTTTGAGAATCACACCAGCCAGCACACTAGGAGTTTCCACCAGTGTATGCAAGAATTTACAAACAGAAACGTTTTTTAAAATCAGCAAGCCTTGAGGCAATCAGCACAAAAGCAGTTTGACCAGTATTATAAATTCCACCTCAGAAATAGGGGGGAAGTAGTTTCAGGACAGATTAGAAACATAAAACAATGACAGAAAATATATAAAATTATTCAGTCAGGCAAAGAGTAATTCAGTCAGGTAAAATTAAGACAGTGCAAAACTCTGAAAGGTTAAAATGCCAAGAAATATAAGTATCAATCAGCGATATATTTCTAGATTGTTTGAGAATCACACCAGCCAGAACACCAGCAGTTTCCAACAGTGTATGCAAGAATTTACAAACAGAAACAATTTTTAAATCAGCAAGCCCTGAAGCAATCAGATAACACAAAAGCTGTTAGACCAGTTTTATAAACTCCACCTCAGAAATAGGGGGAAGCAGTATTTGGACAGATAAGAAACATAAAACAATGCCAGAAAATATATAAAATAATTAATTCAGGCAAACAATAGTTCAGTCAGGCAAAATTAAGACAATGCAGAACTCTGAAAGGTTAAAATGCCAAGAAATATACGTATCAATCAGTGTTATATTTCCAGATTGTTTGAGAATCACACCAGCCAGAACACTAGGAGTTTCCAACAGTGTATGCAGGAATTTACAAACGGACACTTTTTTTTAAATCAGCAAGCCTTCAAGCAATCAGATAACACAAAACCTGTTAGACCAGTTATATAAACTCCACCTCAGAAATAGGGGGAAGCAGTTTCAGGACAGGTGAGAAACATAAAACATTGCCAGAAAATATATAAAATAATTCATTCAGGCAAACAATAGTTCAGTCAGGCAATATTAAGACAATGCAGAACTCTGAAAGGTTAAAATGCTAAGAAATATACTTATCAATCAGTGATATATTTTGAGATAGTTTGAGAATCACACCAGGCAGAACACTAGGAGTTTCCAACAGTGTATGCAAGAATTTACAAAAAGAAACTTTTTTAAAATCAGCAAGCCTTGAAGCAATCAGCACAAAAGCTGTTAGACCAGTTTTATAAACTCCACCTCAGAAATAGGGGAGAAGTAGTTTCAGGACAGACGAGAAACATAAAGCAGTGCCACAAATATATAAAATAATTCGGTCAGGCAAAAGTAATTCAGTCAGGCAAATTTAAGAAAGGGCTGAACTCTGAAAGGTAAAAATTCCAAGAAATATACTTATCAATCAGGATTGTATTTCCAGATTGCTTGAGAATCACACCAGGCAGAACACCAGGAGTTTCCAACCATGCATGCAATAATTTACAGAAACTTTTTTTAAATCAGCAAGCATTGAAGCAATTATATAACACTAAAGCTGTTTTATAAACTCCACCTCAGAAATGGGGGGGATCAGTTTCAGAACATATGAGAAGCATAAAACAGTGGCAAAAAATATATATAATAATTCACTCAGGCAAACAGTAATTTAGACAGGCAAAATTAAGACAATGCAGAACTCTGAAAGGTTAAAATGCCAAAAAAATATACTTATCAGTCAGCTATGTATTTCCAGATTGCTTGAGGATCACATCAGCCAGAACACGAGGAGTTTCCAACAGTGTATGCAGGAATTTACAAACAGAAACTTTTTAAAAATCAGCAAGCCTTGAAGCCATCAGCACAAACGCTGTTTGACCAATTTTCTAAACTCCACCTCAGAAATAGGGGAAAGTAGTTTCAGCACAGATGAGAAATATAAAACAATGCCAGAAAATATATAAAATAATTAATTCAGGCAAACAATAGTTCAGTCAGGCAATATTAAGACAATGTAGAACTCTGAAAGGTTAAAATGCCAAGAAATATACTTATCAATTAGTGATATATTTCAAGATAGTTTGAGAATCACACCAGCCAGCACACTAGGAGTTTCCAACAGTGTATGCAAGAATTTACAAACAGAAACGTTTTTTTAAATCAGCAAGCCTTGAGGCAATCAGCACAAAAGCAGTTTGACCAGTTTTATAAACTCCACCTCAGAAATAGGGGGTAAGTAGTTTCAGGACAGATTAGAAACATAAAACAATGCCAGAAAATAAATAAAATAACTCAGTCAGGCAAACAGTAATTCATTCAGACAAAATTAGGACAATGCAGAACTCTGAAAGGTTAAAATGCCAAGAAATATAAGTATCAATCAGCGATATATTTCTAGATTGTTTGAGAATCACACCAGCCAGAACACCAGGAGTTTCCAACAGTGTATGCAAGAATGTACAAACAGAAACTATTTTTAAATCAGCAAGCCTTGAAGCAATCAGATAACACAAAAGCTGTTAGACCAGTTTTATAAACTCCACCTCAGAAATAGGGGGAAGCAGTTTCAGGACACATGAGAAACATAAAACAGTGGCAGAAAATATATAAAATAATTCAATCAGGCAAACAGTAATTTAGTCAGGCACAATTAAGACAATGCAGAACTCTGAAAAGTTAAAATGCCAAAAATATATACTTATCAATAAGGGATGTGTTTCTATTGTTTGAGAATTACACCGGCCAGAACACCAGGAGTTTCCAACAGTGTATGCAAGAATTTACAAACAGAAACAGTTTTTAAATCAGCAAGCCTTGAAGCAATCAGATAACACAAAAGCTGTTAGACCAGTTTTATATACTGCACCTCAGAAATAGGGGGGGAGCAGTTTCAGGACAGATGAGAAACATAAAACAATGCCAGAAAATATATAAAATAATTCATTCAGGTAAACAATAGTTCAGTCAGGCAAAATTAAGACAATGCAGAACTCTGAAAGTTTAAAATGCCAAGAAATATACTTATCAATCAGGTACATATTTCCAGATTGTTTGAGAATCATACCAGCCAGAACACTAGGAGTTTCCAACAGTGTATGCAGGAATTTACAAACAGAAACAAATGCCAAGAAATATAATTATCAATCAGCAATGTATTTCCAGATTGTTTGAGAATCATACCAGCCAGAACACTAGGAGTTTCCAACAGTGTATGCAGGAATTTACAAACAGAAACTTTTTTTTTAAATCAGCAAGCCTTGAGGCAATCAGATAACATAAAAGCTGTTAGACCAGTTTTATATACTCCACCTCAGAAATGAGGGGAAGCAGTTTCAGGACAGATGAGAAACATAAAATAGTGCCAAAAAGTATATAAAATAATTCAGTCAGGCAAAAGTAATTCAGCCAGGCAAAATTAAGATAGGGCTGAACTCTGAACGGTAAAAATGCCAAGAAATATAATTATCAATCAGCAATGTATTTCCAGATTGCTTGATGATCACACCAGCCAGAACATGACGAGTTTCCAACAGTGTATGCAAGAGTTTACAAACAGAAACAGTTTTTAAATCAGCAAGCCTTGAAGCAATCAGATAACACAAAAGCTGTTAGACCAGTTTTATAAACTCCACCTCAGAAATAGGGGGAAGCAGTTTCAGGACAGATGAGAAACATAAAACGATGCCAGAAAATATATAAAATAATTAATTCAGGTAAACAGTAGTTCAGTCAGGCAAAATTAAGACAATGCAGAACTCTGAAAGTTTAAAATGCCAAGAAATATAAGTATCAATCAGCGATATATTTCCAGATTATTTGAGAATCACTCCAGCCAGAACACCAGGAGTTTACAACAGTATATGCAAGAATTTACAAACAGAAACTATTTTTTAAATCAGCAAGCCTTGAAGCAATCAGATAACACAAAAGCTGTTAGACCAGTTCTATAAACTCCACCTCGGAGATAGGGGGAAGCAGTTTCAGGACAGATGAGAAACATAAAACTGTGGCAGAAAATATATAAAATAATTCAATCAGGTAAACAGTAATTCAGTCAGGCAAAATTAAGACAATGCAGCACTCTGAAAGGTTAAAATGCCAAAAAATATACTTATCAGTCAGCTCTGTATTACCAGATTGCTTGATGATCACACCAGCCAGAACATGTCGAGTTTCCAACAGTGTATGCAAGAATTTACAAACAGAAACAGTTTTTAAATCAGCAAGCCTTGAAGCAATCCGATAACAGAAAAGCTGTTAGACCAGTTTTATAAACTCCACCTCAGAAATAGGGGGAAGCAGTTTCAGGACAGATGAGAAACATAAAACAATACCTGAAAATATATAACATAATTCAGTCTGGCAAACAATAATTCAGTCGGGCAAAATTAAGACAATGCAGAACTCTGAAAAGTTAAATACCAAGAAATATACTTATCAATCAGTAATGTATTTCCATTGTTTGAGAATTATACCAGCCAGAACACCAGGAGTTTCCAACAGTGTATGGAAGATTTTACAAACAGAAACAGTTTTTAAATCAGCAAGCCTTGAAGCAATCAGATAACTCAAAAGCTGTTAGACCAGTTTTATAAACTCCACCTAAGAAATAGGGGAAGCAGTTTCAGGACAGATGAGAAACGTAAAACAATGCCAGAAAATATATAAAATAATTCATTCAGGTAAACAATAGTTCAGTCAGGCAAAATTAAGACAATGCAGAACTCTGAAAGGTTAAAATGCCAAGAAATATACTTATCAATCAGTGATATATTTCCAGATTGTTTGAGAATCACACCAGCCAGAACACTAGGAGTTTCCAACAGTGTATGCAGGAATTTACAAACAGAAACTTTTTTTTTTTAATCAGCAAGCCTTGAAGCAATCAGATAATATAAAAGCTGTTAGACCAGTTGTATATACTCCACCTCAGAAATGAGGGGAAGCAGTTTCAGGACAGATGAGAAACATAAAACAGTGCCAAAAAGTATATAAAATAATTCAGTCAGGCAAAAGTAATTCAGTCAGGCAAAATTAAGATAGGGCAAAACTCTGAAAGATAAAAATACCAAGAAATATACTTATCAATCAGCAATGTATTTCCAGATTGCTTGAGAATCACACCAGGCAGAACACGAGGAGTTTCCAACAGTGTATGCAAGAATGTACAAACAGAAACTTTTTTTTAAATCAGCAAGCTTTGAAGCAATCACATAACAGTAAATCTGTTATAACAGTTTTATAAACTCCACCTCAGAAACAGGGGCTGAGCAGTTTCAGGACAGATGAGAAACATAAAACAATGCCAGAAAATAAATAAATTCAGTCAGGCAAACAATACTTCAGTTGGGCAAAATTAATACAATGCAGAACTCGGAAAGGTTAAAATGTCAAGAAATATACATATCAATCAGTGATATATTTCTAGATTGTTTGAGAATCACACCAGCCAGAATACCAGGAGTTTCCAACAGTGTATGCAAGAATTTACAAACAGAAACTATTTTTAAATCAGCAAGCCTTGAAACAATCAGATAACACAAAAGCTGTTAGACCAGTTTTATAAACTCCCCATCAGAAATTTGGGGAAGCACTTTCAGGACAGATGAGAAATATAAAACAATCCCAGAAAATATATAGAATAATTCAGTCAGGCAAACAATAATTCAGTCAGGCAAAATTAAGACAATGCAGAACTCTGAAAGGTTAAAATACCAAGAAATATACTTATCAATCAGTGATGTATTTCCATTCATTGAGAATTACACCAGCCAGAACACCAGGAGTTTCCAACAGTGTATGCAAGAATTTACAAACAGAAACTATTTTTAAATCAGCAAGCCTTGAAGCAATCAGATAACACAAAAGCTGTTAGACCAGTTCTATAAACTCTACCTCAGAAATAGGGGGGGAGCAGTTTCAGGACAGATGAGAAACATAAAACAGTGGCAGAAAATAATTCAGTCAGGCAAACAGTAATTCAGTC
Source organism: Protopterus annectens (assembly GCF_019279795.1). Lineage (NCBI taxonomy): Eukaryota > Metazoa > Chordata > Ceratodontiformes > Protopteridae > Protopterus > Protopterus annectens. The sequence continues at coordinate 271,144,404 of NC_056747.1, read as the reverse complement.
AGGCAAAATTAAGACAATGCAGAACTCTGAAAGGTTAAAATGCCAAAAATATGCTTATCAGTCAGCTCTGCATTCCCAGATTGCTTGAGGATCACACCAGCCAGAACACCAGGAGTTTCCAACAGAGTATGCAAGAATTTGCAAACAGAAGCATTTTTAAATCAACAAGCCTTGTAGCAATCAGATAACACAAAAGCCGTTAGACCAGTTTTATAAACTCCACCTCAGAAATAGTGGGAAAGCAGTTTCAGGACATATGCAAAACAAAAAACAATGCCTGAAGATATAAAACATAATTCAGTCAGGCAAACAATAATTCAGTCGGGCAAAATTAAGACAATGCAGAACTCTGAAAGGTTAAAATGCCAAGAAATATACTTATCAATCAGTGATATATTTCCAGATTGTTTGAGAATCACACCAGCCAGAACACTAGGAGTTTCCAGCAGTGTATGCAGGAATTTACAAACGGACACTTTTTTTTTAAAATCATCAAGCCTTGAAGCAATCAGATAACATAAAAGCTGTTAGACCAGTTTTATATAGTCCATCTAAGAAATGGGGGGGAAGCAGTTTCAGGACAGATGAGAAATATAAAACAGTGCCAAAACGTATATAAAATAATTCAGTCAGGCAAAAGTAATTCAGTCAGGCAAAATTAAGACAAGGCAGAACTCTGAATGGTAAAATTGCCAAGAAATATAATTATCAATCAGTGATGTATTTCCAGATTCTTTGAGAATCACACCAGGCAGAACACCAGGAGTTTCCAACTGTGTATACAAGAATTTACAAACAGAAACTTTTTTTCTAATCAGCAAGCTTTGAAGCAAGCACATAACACTAAAGCTATTATAACCGTTTTATAAACTCCACCTCCGAAATAGGGAAGGGGGCAGTTTCAGAACAGATGAGAAACATAAAACAATGCCAGGAAATAAATAAAATAATTCAGTCAGGCAAACAATAATTCAGTCAGGCAAAATTAAGACAATGCAGACGTCTGAAAGGTTAAAATGTCAAGAAATATACTATCAATCAGCGATATATTTCTAGATTGTTTGAGAATTACACCAGCTAGAAAACCAGGAGTTTCCAACAGTGTATGCAAGAATTTACAAACAGAAACTTTTTTTAAATAAGCAAGCCTTGAAGCAATCAGATAACACAAAAGCTGTTAGACCAGTTTTATAAACTCCACCTCAGAAATAGGGGGGAAGTAGTTTTAGGACAGATGAGAAACATAAAACAGTGCCAGAAAATATATAAAATCATTCAGTCAGGCAAACAGTAATTCAGTCAGGCAAAATTAAGACAGTGTAGAACTCTGAAAGGTTAAAATGCCAAGAAATATACTTATGAATCAGCCATGTATACTTATGAATCAGCACCTGTGTCATATACATAGAGGGACCGAGCACAATGCATTAGCAAGGCATGTGATTAACACTGATCGCACACATGAGTTTAAGTTCTCAGTATTACAAGTCGTCACCCCTGGGATTAGAGGAGGTGACACTAGGAATTACACAGAGAGCTGTGAGATGAGATGGATTATCAGGTGCAGAGCTGATAAATTCCCTGGACTTAATGAGAAAATACCTATAAAACCTATTTTGCACAATAGAAGACTGAAGTTAAATAAGTAGATTATATGTGTAATGTGAATTGATTGTGATTATTTATTCATCAATGTATTTATTTTGAATGTATCTAAGAATTTTAAATGTTTTTAGTATAATGTATTTATTAATAATTTTATAATTTAGAAATATTTTTGCATGTTAGATGTTTTACAAATATGTTGGAGCATATTAATAACACATGGTGATTGTTTATATTGATTCTTTGGCAGGATATGATGTCATTATTAATTTAATATATAAATGGCTACTTTTTATTTGTGATTTACGGTCTGATGAAGCCATTATGGTGAAAGCAATTACCGATTTGAGTTAATAAAGGACTTGCCTTAGCGATACCCAGTGTTTTGATTTGTTACAAGTGAAGATTTTTGAGGATTTTTATCTTTTATGAGCTGCCCTGGTTTGTTTCCGTGAATGGACTATATTTTGGTTATCTTAGTATACTTTTTTCTTATCACGGAAACATTTGTTTCTTGGAAGTGTGGACTTGGTTTACTGTTTATTTTATCATTTATGAGTATTGTTTGTGCCAGTGCAGCTATGTCTTCTCTTTGTATTGTGTTCATTCTTCCCTTTACTGTGCTATACTCTCAGACATGCAGTCTATAGACATTTTGCAGTATTGTCCTTAAAATTTATGAGAATATTACATGACAGTAAAATACAGCTTTCATTAATGGATGGAGAGTTTGGCAATTATTGAACAAAATCTGAGAGATGCGTGCTGTTCACTTCCATTGGAAAGCTTGCTACACTTTGTAAGTGTATCCTGGGTGACACCCCCCTGCAGGTAAGGGAGTCTGAATTGCTGTTGTGCCTTCCATCTCCCTACCAGTAATTATTCACAGTTACAATCCATTAGAAACACTGTGGTAGTGGCTACATTATGTTTCCATCTGCTATACAAAGTCAAAAGTTTAGGATTCAGCAATTTTAATGAGTTCACACCTCATTTGCATCTTAATTGTGCTCCAAGGTCTGAATCTACACCATAAGAAGGCAACCGTGCAACGAGGGAACTTGAAGGTCAGAGGACTTGTGTATTTATAGAACACAGAGGAGTGATATTCCTTTTGATTTATCTGCACAGAAGGCTTCTGATGTTGCTAACATATATTGTATTTTTCAATTACATGCTAGATTTGCAAACATGTTACATAGAAAACTTTTATATATATATGCCTTAAAAATGAAACGTTTATCTTTATGCAGTTCTTATAGTTCATTCTTGGCATAGGCATTTTTGGCAGGCATTGAGTTTCACAGATATGCAGCCTTATTAAGTGTCATCACAAGTGTTATTCTTAAAACTGATTATCTTACAGTCTTTTGTCTTATTTCATGGAAATGCAAAGTACTATATTGTCAATGACACACAGGTGTTATGCTTCTGAGATGGCCCATAGACAATGCCAGGGGAGTGCTGGGAACAGTGAGTGCTGACTAGCAATCATATACAGTTGACTTTTGTGTTTTAATTGTGTCTACATTTTGTGAGAATTGTGTTGAAAGCATTTGTAACAAGTGAATTATGTGATAGTCCTTGGATTGTACAAACTGTCATTTCCTGTCATTTTGGGGGTAGTGGAGTCAAGTACTGTTTGTGTGTCACCACAGCAAAAGTTGAGTTTCAAGAATTTTGCTCTGCCAGTTGTGTAGTCATCCTGGTATTTCCATGGTAAACAATACAGTACTCCCCTGGTATTCCTTGGTTTGTACCAAACATTGGTTTGTATGTGAGTGCGATATGGTAAAAACACAACAACATTAAATCACACACCTTCTACTTAGTTACATTAGCTTGTAACAGTATGCAAAGATTTAACATTAATTTGTGTTCTTAGACATTTCTTTTCCTATTCCATGTTCAACACTTAACTTGATAGTCCAGCAATTACAAGTGTTTTACTTAGGGCTGTGTCTGTGTGCTGCTAGCAGTACACAGCCATTACATCATTAGACATTATTAGCAAAGGTTGTGAGGATTGACTGGCATCAAAGTTATTGTATGTATGTGCATAGGATAAAGGTTTTATGACCTTAGGTGGTGAGCAGGTGTGCTATCCATTGCCTCTTGGCCAGTGCGAGGGCATATTGTGCACATCTATGCCTGCCTACACCCACAGCAGTTGGTGGTTCCCACTCTGACTTCTCACCTCCGTGTGGGTGTGGTGACCTTGCCAGTGGTGGTGGTATGTGTATCCCTTCCCCTTGGTATTCCTGCTAAAACTGTTTTCTTAGAATAATATTATGAAGGATGGTGCAGACTGTGAGAATTTGAGCACAAGTGTGGGAATTGTATTGCAGGGCTCCCCCTGATGTATCTAGGCACCAAAACTGTCACTTCAACAGCCCATACACATGCTCTGTGATATTTCATGTTTAAGCATGTGCCTTATTATATCATGTTGGTATGTGTGGATTTCTGATGGGTGTCATTAGCCACGGCTCAAGTGCATAACCGCATCCCCCAGTAAATGACCCTGTAGGATATCCCCCCTAGAGATCCTCTGTTAGAGTTGATAGTTGTGCCACACATGGGAATTGTGGTAACCTCCTAGATTACCAGCACACACATTCAGGATGATTCCCTTAGCATTGCACATGACCTGGCAGTTAATGGAGTGGAAGCCCTTTCTCTTTATGTACACCCTTCCCTGATCACAGGTGGTGCTTTGATTTCAATGTGCATGCAGTCTGTGGCACCCAAAACTTCAAGGTAGTGTGCTATGGAGTAGAATTTCTGCATAGTTGTGGCACTGTCCTCTGGTGTACAGGATAAATGTATGTAGTCATTGGCATGTTGTAGCATATCATTCAGTAATTGTATTACATTATAATATATAATAATTCAATTATAGCCCTTGTATAATACAACACCACTTGTTAGAGTGTGTTTTAAATTTATAGTTTTAAACATTTTTCCAGTAAGTAATGAAACAAAACGTATGAACCAATAATGACAAAGATGCCCAGTTCAGAAAATTTCAACCATAACAGGCAACTCAAACTTATGTTATTACAGTCCACCAATATCAGTCAATATGCAAAATCTCTGCAGAAGTAAGTCATCTGAATAATTCCACATTAAAGAGATCTGAAGCTAAGAAGTGTTTGCTTCTAGAAAATTATTTTATATTTCAGTGTTTCATCTACAAATTGAGTGCCTGCTGCCCTTGAAGAATAAATTGCCTATGTTACATTAAAAAAATGGTAAGCTGGTATATTGCGATAGGGAATAGATGGCAAACTGAAAAACAGATTTAGAGTTACTAGGCATCTCATCCAAAGGAGGACATACTCAGGACTGCAGCACATCACCCCCTTAAAATACAAATGTACATGCTGTGGGAGTAGAATCTACACTCCTTCTGCATCAAGAAGCAATTATACTACCTGTTGTGCTAACACTGCTTTAAAATTCTATACCACAATAGTCATACCATTTGCTAAACAAAACAGTTGCACATTTTAATCAGACTTAGCATGAGAAGCAGTGAACTTCTCTTCCCTTGAAGCTCACAATTCATTGAAAATGCACTTGAAAATAACTTCCACCTGCTAACTCCAACTAGGGCATTTACTTCTCTCACACACACAACTCAACCTATTAGTGCAAGAAATCTGAACAAAGCCTAAAATAAATAGATTATAAATATTGCTCTCATGAACTTAGACAATTGCTAGAATAACAGGATTTGTGTTAGTATGCAATTTTCTAAAATATATGAAGTGTAAAACCAAATGACTGTCATTATATAGCAACTTGAATCCTTTTTAGGAAGAATAGACAAAAAATATGGGGCAAAAATCTGGACATTCTGCAAAAATGCAAAAACCTGGACAGCTGTGGGGTATGCTACCTCCCTGTTATGCACACACACACACACACACACACACACACACACACACACACACACACACCTCTCAATCTCTTAGCACAAGAAATCTGGACAAAGGCTGTCATATTGGGGTGGGGAGACAAAAGCCCAAAAGTAGGGACACATTTTAAATATTGCTCTTATAAATTTAGAAAGTTGCTAGAATAACAGGATTTGTGTTAGAATGCATTTTCTGAAGAATATGAAGTCTGAAACTCAAATGCATGTCATCATTTAGTAACTTTAATCCTTAGTTCATCCCAGTGATTTGTCCAAAAAAATGGATTTTTTATGAGGAACAGACCAAAAATATAAGGCAAAAATCTGGACATTTTGTGAAAATCTATACAGCTGAGAGGTATGACACACACATACATCCCCCTACCTCTTTAGAAAGTTGATAGAACAAGTTTTGCATTAGTATGCATTTTCTGAAGGATATGAGGTTTAAATCTCAAACGTCTGTCATTATTTTATGACTTTAGTCCTCAATGATTTGCCAGAAAAACATAACTTTATGAGAAACAAACTGAAAATATGAGACACAAATCTGGACAATGTGAGGTATGAACCCCCCACCTCCCTCTTAAAAAGATACATATAGATAGCTATATATAAAATAAAGCAGCAAATGACTGCTGTTTTCTAAACTGTTGCAGTGACCTTTCGGAAAAGGTAGTTTGTATAAAGTTAAGTATATCCCAACATTTTAACCCTCAGAGATAGGTTAATATACAAGTGTGCAGGCATACACGCACACACATACACCTTTAACTTTACCTACTTACTTCTTAAACACATGCACACACACAAACCTCCCTACTTCTACCTTATACAGACACACACCCACACACACACACATACACACACACACACACACACACACACACACACCTACCTTAACTTACTTCTTACACACTCGCGCACACAGAGACCTACCTACTTCTTACTTAGACACACACAGACACACACACACACACACACCTACCTTTACCTACCAACTTCTTACACACATGCACACAAACCCCTACCTACCTACTTCTTACACACACACACACACACACACACACACACACACACACACACACACACACACACACACACACACACCACTCTTAAACACTTGAACACACACATGTACACACCTACCTCCTTGTCCATTCGTCCTCAATCCAAACACCTTCTGAAATTTAAATCCACCGGTGCGTGGAAGATGAAGACATAGACCGGTCGCACAGATGTGACAGGTGTTTGTGACTTGTTTTGGTCTTCTACCTCTGTGCAACCGGACACAAAGGGCATTCTTAAAGAAGAATGCCCTTAAAAAACATATTTTTTTAAATTAAAAGAAAATTACTGTGCTGCACAGTTAGTGGGCCTTTTGCTGGAACTGGATCTGATCCAGGGGGTGAAAGTGTACCCCCTTGCACATGCCTGCAGGCACCCTTGCAAGCAAATTAAACAAAGGGGCCTAGCTTGGAAAGGATGAAAGGATAGCCCCATAAATGAAGAAAAAAGTAAAATATATATAAAAAATTAAGAAATATGACAAGAATTCTAACTAATGCAGCCAAAGCCACATGATTATGGAGTAAATAAATTTCACCATTAAGCAACATGAAAGCATTTTGGAACACCTTTAAATCTTTAACAATCTACACTCATACTCCTCCACCCCATAGTGCATATCAAATTAGATTAAAGCCCACATAATGACCATTCCAGACATTCCTATAATTAACAGCCCCTTACTCACACCTCTTTAACCAAATTGTAATACTAGTACTATTCAACTTTAGAATACTTACAACAAAACTAGTTAAGGAGGCACTTCAACAAATGGATGTTACCAGCAACCCATGCACCCCAAATTCATAAAGCTGTCTAAGCAAAGCCACATAACCTCATCTTGAATCTTTCCTTATAAACAGTAACTTTAATTTATAGCTGAAAAAATATCACCATAACGCCCATATCAATCACACTATCACACAAGTCTGTCTCGGATTATAGGCCCATATCTGTGTTACCTTCCCTTGCTAAGTTATTTGAAAGGTGACCTTATGATCACTAAATCTGACCTACTTAATAACAGATGGCATGGTTTCAGACCCAGATATAGTATTGTGGCAGTAAATCAAATTATATGAAGCCATAGAAAAGGGGCAGCTTGGTGGCAGGCTGGATTACTTAATAGTAGACATTATGGTTTGAGATTCAAATACAGTATTATTACAGCAATCCGCATGGTAACAAATCAAGTTTTATAAAGCCATAATGAAGAGGCAGCTGAAGGTAGCCCTATTTATAGCTTTTAAAATAACATTTGAAACAGTGAAGTTACTGTCAATTACTTAAAGCACTAGCCCAACATGGTTTTGGTGACTTGGCTGTTAAATGGTTTATATCATACCTGTCAAACAGAAAATTTACATTGGCCATGGTGGTGCAGTGGTTAGCGTTGTCGCCTCACAGCAAGAGGTTCTCCAGTTCGATTCTCAGCTGGAGCATCTTCTGTGTAGAGTCTGCATGTCCTCCCCACGGTTGAATGATGTCTAAAGACATGCAGGTAGGTGCATGCATGAATAGGTGTGCCTTCTTTGAAGGATGGACATCAGGCTGGCAACTCAGCACTGTAAAAATCCACTGCCAATCATTAGCAGACTGGAGTTCTACTGTGGAGACCCCTAACCGGGAAAAGCTGAAAGAAGGCTATCAGGAAACAGTTCCTCTTGCAGGAGGCCCCACAGAGCTGTGTTCTGAAACCATTACTGTTCTGTATTTACAAACATTTTGCCAGCTGACCCACCTAATTTCAACTTCTCATTTTATGCACGTAATACAATAGAGCTAACCACAAGCCATCAATTAAAAACTAGCATGACACAGTATAAAGTATATGTTTACTTAGAAAATGTTCACTGATAACAAACTACTCGTTAATGACAGTAATAAAAAAATCTCAGTAATGATGTTTGGTACATATGCATGTCCCTCTCGTGCATGCTCGCACACACACACACACACACACACACACACACACACACACACACACACACACACACACACACACACACACACAATGTCATATACCCATCCTGTAACAACAGCACACCTACTAGGCTCAATAATCATGGCTACACTCGATTAACATAGATTTCTTGTACTTAGTATTAGATGAGCAGCTTACATTTGTACCACAAGTACATAATATAGTAAATAAAGCATTGAAATAGCTAAATTTTCCTTATAAGTTCTCCCACCTGCTAACATTTTTAGCCAAGAAAGCAATGTGTATAAATATATTGATCTTTGAGCTTGAAAACTGTCTTGCTATAGTAATACTTATCTTATCAGATAACTCTGTTACCCTCCAACTAGTTACTAACAAGATATGTAGATTCATATATGTGTCAGAATGAGGAGAGCCCCACTGTTTAATGTTTACAAAAGGTAAAATAGTTATGCATCATTATGCAACCAGGACATCCTTTCAACTAAACTGCTCAGCATTTGAATTTCTCTGCAATGAATACTTTCCTCCACTTGCCATAAAACTTCATGTAAGGGACAACACATACTCCCTTAGGTTTATATCAGATGAGTTACCCTTATTGGAACATCCTACTTTTAAGAAAAACAAATGGGTGAAAGTTATTTACAATAATTAATCCAGCAGCACGGAACTGCTATGTAATCACAGATTTCTCACTTGTCACTCTACTTTCAAGAAGAAGCTAACAGAGCATCTGAAAAGGGAATATAAGTATAATCATTTCAGGAATAAAACAAATTAGTAGCTTATCTGAAAAGAAAATAGAAGTGTAATTACATCTAAGATACAGGATAGCTGCTCATGAAATTTAATTCATATTATTAAACCACTCTGTAACAAAAAATCATAGTTTAAATACCTCTCCTATTTCTAATGGAAAATTATTAATGTGCTACATACACTACTTTGTGCATAACTATCTATAACTGGCTAGATTCTTTTCTTTTTGTAAATATTCATTCAACCCTCTTTCTGTTTAACTATACAGTGTTGCTGTCTGTGATTGTAAATACAATGATGGCTACCATGATGAATGTATATGATTGAAATTTGTGTTCATGCAAGTAAATGTATCACAGCAAGAGTTTTTTTGGTTTGAGTGTCAGCTTGTGTTTCTTGTGCATGGAGTCTGCATGTCCTCTCAGGGATGTAGCCAGTGAATTCCATTTTGTACTTACAGATGCTTATTGCTAACCCCCAATCTACCTGGCATTTAAAAAGTGGTCATATTACTTGAGATGTTGTCCACCCCATCCCAAATTTAATGTGTGTGACAGTTTCAGCTGTTCAGTCAAAAACTATTAGAGGTATTGTTTTTAGATCTGCAGTCTTCTGTGTAAGCAAGCTATATGCATATTTTTAGAAGCATTGATCTAGATGGTTATGGACATTGTATGACTTGATAAAGCCCCAGTGTTTTAACAGGTTTGGAAAAAGTGTACTTTTTAGAGTACAAAGTGTATGCCTGCCTACAGCCTTGTGTCCTCTCTCTATCTGTGTGGGTCTGTAAGTGAATGTGGCATGTGCATGGCACAAAAGAAAGGCCTGGCAGTCTGATTCTATTCACTCCCTGTCTAGTAAACTGTATGGATGGTAATGGCTATTCATGGAGTTGCAAGAATCGGATGTGACTTGACGTTAGATGAATGAAAGTCCCTTATATATTTTGTCTATACTACTGTTACTACCACATCATCTGGTTCATGGCTGAAAATGTTCCAAGGACCAGTCCATAACAAAGTATGAATAAAGAAGCAAACAAACAAGCAAATCTTACTGCAATAGTTAGAATGAGGCCTACCTATTTCACCTGTCACACTAACATGAGCACTAAGGCGTGCAGATAATCTCTAAGCAGATCTGTAGACTTATTTCCCTTCACCACTACAAGTTATTTATCATTGTTAGGTAACTAAGATCTGAGAATCACTAATCTTCTCTGCAGTCTTAAACAGAAATATTTTTACCTTGATCACCTTCCCTTTTTGGTAAACAACCTCAGTCTTGGCACCTCATAGGGCATGCTAATATCACAGAACAAAAACAAAACCTCACCTATAAGACCAGATGTCTATTCTGCTTCTGGACAAAAGACGTTCCCCTTTATAACCCTTGCTATGTAGATATGTCACCTAATGATCCAAGAAATACCACAGATCTAAAAGAAAATCTTAGTCTCGAAACTCACTAATGAAGTTGTAAATGTTTTTGCAAACAACAGTATATTTCCTGGTATTACATGGTGTTCTTTTCTTTATTCTTTTTAGTGCCCCTTTGAGTAATACCTTTACTAACAGTAGTCATGTACAATAGTTTTATATACACATAAGCACTAATTTAAAGAATACCTGTAACTATATAATTAGCATTAACAATTACACAAATGTAATACTGTAATACATTGCATATGTCATTAACTTTTATTTATTTACTTTGATTATTTGCTTACTTTTCAATTATTTAATGTTGATATCCTATAAAACTTTTGTTTGATTTGTATTTTTGTTTGTTTACCAGGGTAGTGGACTGTCCCAAAGGACCTATTTTAATCATAGCCTGGAAGCAAAGAAAACAACAAATAAATGGCAGTACACACACACACACACACACACACACACACACACATATATATATATATATATATATATATATATATATATATATATATATGGATCTAGGACGTTTGATTGAATGATCAAACGTCCGAATCCATAACCACCGAACACACTTTAACGGAAGCACTTTTATCGAAAAAAGCTCTTTCGTTAAAGAGTGTTACTAAAAAAAAAAAAAAAAACACTGCATTAACGTTTTAGCCGGGGGCCCACCTGCACACACACCCACTTTAATATTCTCCCTCTGATACCTCACTACAGTGAGGAAAAGGGAATTTTACCTTATCTGCACCGTAGTACAGCCTTGGCAACAGGAATACATACGCGGAAGTGCTTCTTTGGTGAAAAGCACTTTCACGTAAGTATGCCCGGCCGCTTGGGTTTTGGACTTTTGATCATTCGATCAAAAGTCCTAGACCCATAAAGATATATATATATATATATATATATATATATATATAAGAGGTTCATGAATTCAAACCATATATAGTAAACAAAACTATTAAATAGCTAAAGTGTTCTTATAAGGCAACCACTATATTATGTGTACCATGTACAGCAAATAAACATCAATAGATATAAATCAATCTGACTGGTGAAACCATGGTTTGTAGTGGAAAACTACAAAGGTATTTGCAATGAAAGTATGCAGGTATAAATAGAAAAAAGTTTAGATGTAAGGGCACGGGAGGGTACTGCAGGTAGCAAACGCAGAATAACATTTAGTTATCATTTACAATATTACAGGTAGTTAAAATTGGACAATAACATTGTCTTGTTATTGGATAAGTTATACATACTGTTTCATTAATAACGTTTAGATAAGAATTAAAAGTTCAGAAACTTGGAAACTGAAGCAGTAGGGTTGTAAGAGGCCCCTGAGTGGATCAGGGAGTCGGAGTTGTTGGAGGAGGAAATACTGAAGTTGAGCTGTCAGAAGAAGTAATAAGTAGCCCTGGATTTGATCAGTATAATGCATATAAGGCCTGGTCCACTGCTGAAACTGGTCCTTTTTTAATACTCATATAAATAATTTAAATAAAACATTAGTACCATTATTTAGTGTAACAAAAGGTGGCACAAGCAAATCAATGAACCTCGAGGGATTGTTGTGATTTTGGATCCGGTTTTAAGTGGATATTGTACATCACAAAATTTATATTGGGGCTGCAAGGAAGAGTCTTATGATATTTGTGAAATATGATACTTTGTTAACGTTTTGGGATGCAGTGAATAGGGTATATTAGTCTCAGAACTTATTTAAAAATTCACCGAATCAATACCTCATATTGTGTCCTATGGTCAGATTTATTCCAGGGAAAAATTAGGCAGTTATCAGTATTCAAACATAAAGTCTGGCATTTATATATAAGCATTTACTGCTGCATTTCACTTAATATCAAGCATCCTGTAGCATGATGCAGTCTATAGCAGGTCACAGTGCAGCACACTGAGAAAAGGAGTGTGTAGGACGTTCATGAAGCCAGATTATGGAGCCATTAGACAGGATCAGTGGAAGAGTTTTGCTAGCAAAGAGCATGTGATCAGAATGAATGACATCAAAGAAAAGACAGCAAGCACGCCTTAGTTTGCTCAAGGCTATGTATTCTCATGTGTACAATAAAGCATGACATTTCTGCTACACACTCAGTCATAAATAGGCCAAGGAAGGCAAGGCAATTAAAGTGCCAACCCAGTTCATCATGTAAATGGGGACAAAAGGGGGAGATAGCAAAGTTAGAAAAGGGGGACCAGTCTGCAGAGGAAAACACACAAGCCAAACCATAAGGAACACTGGTGGATTGAGGAAGGAAGGCATATTTTTTCATTGGGAAAGGCTCTCATTTTTCATGTAAGAAGAGAAAGGGTAGCTGTGGAAGGTAGTAAGGAATGGCTGTGAGAGAAAGAGTGAGAAGAGAAGATTGCAGGGTCACGCTAACATAAAATGCAGGCACAGTCATTGTACTGACACAAAAGGTGAGAACAGCAGTAGATGGCTATAGACACATGGTGGAGTATTAATGATGGAGAGGACTCAGCAACAAACATGGTATGAGGAATGACTACAAGAGTGGGGAACACATGGATGGGGGATAGGACATGGTATATGGAGTATTCCAGACTGGACCAGAAACCAACCCCCACATTCATCAGTCACAACTGTGATGGATGTGAAGGATGTGCCTGTGGTGGCCTGATAGTCAGGTCACGCTGGTCATATGATTCAACCACCAGTGCCAGGAGGCACACTGTGATAGTAAACTGGGTGCTCAGTTGTTGGTGCTCCTCAAATGGCACCAACCTATGCAGCTGTTGGAGGAAGACCACAGGATACACCTCAAGGCCACTGGCAGATGAAGAATCCCTGCTCCTTCCCAAGTAATGGTCATAAAGGCCACCATAGAGCCTTCCCGGTCACTTTCAGAAGGTTGACCACTGCCCCACTGCTGAGAGGCAAGTGTGGCATCATTTTGCAAGCATTACAGGTATTGACTGGTACAGACTGATGTGACCAGTGCTGTTTCTCTGCCATCCAACAACTGGAACTGTAGAAGGAAGCGAAAACAAAAACAGAAGACGTTATCACACATATGCATGGTACATATTAAAGCTGCGTAGTGTAACAGTGCACATGGAATGTGCACCATAGTGCCAGGAGAGGTGCTCTTGCATCCTGCAGCATCCCGTCATATTAGCTTGGACCTCCTCAGTTGCTGTAAGACAAAGTAGGAATAATTTAGTACAGTGGTAGAACTTTGAAAAGAAAAGGAAACAGAATGCTTACTATAAAACTCTGTCTCTCTGTCCGTAACCTGTGCAGCACATTGACTCATCAAGTTGGGGTGATGCTGCCATTGGCCACTATAATGATGCCTGCACTGCTGATCAGAATGGGAGATGCCAGTGGCATGAGCAATTGTCCTGGTAAACTCATCTCAGGCAGCCACCTTGTACAAGGCTATAATACTGACCCAGCAGGTGCATAGGTTCATAGGTTGGTACTAGGCTATCTGCCCTAGGGCCTATACAAGCCTAGCCATAACAATTCCCTGGATATTTCTTCCCACAATATTTACTTCCCTAGACCCCTGTCTAGCAGGGTGACTGACATGATCCCCAGGGTGAATTTCCTATCTTCCATCCAATCATCAAGGTTCCTTTTGAAGAGGGCCAAGGAGGTGCTCTGCTTGGCATGTATGGGCAGTCCATTGCAGAGTATGGGGTGTCTCTGGGTCAGGAACCAATCCCTCCAGCATGTTTTGTTCATTGTGATGACAAGGTTTAGATCCCTGGAGCTTGTGGCTCTGAGGGATTGGGATTTCTTTAAGTGGAGCATGTCCAACAGCTCAGGGTTTGACATGGCCTTGTATGTTAAGCAGAGATCGCCTCTGAGTAGATGATATGCCACAGAGTACAGCTGGAGATTTTTTAGATGGTCATCATATGGCATCAGCTTTAGTCATGTGATTCTTTTAGTGAGGTATTTCTGCGGCCTTTCCAATTCTCAATTCATTCACTCCAACATGGACAATGACAGAGTCGTATTTGTACTTGTGGAGTGACTTGAGTGCATGCGTTATCTGGCAGATCCTGGCACCCGACAGGCAGCTGACTGTAATTTTCTCCTTGTTTAGCCTGGTGAATAGGACATTAGTGTGCCTGACTATAGAGTCACCTATGACTAAAGTGTTGGGTACATTGTCTTGCCTTAGGGGCTGTTGTTGGGTGGCACACTGGTGTTGTGAGCTATGTGTCACTTTGGTTGTGACTGGTGTTTTCTTTTCAGCTTCGGTGCTCTTAAAATTCCATGTAGAGCAAGAACAAGAAAGTCTTACTGTCTCTCTTTCTCTGCCTCTCACTCTGTGTCAAATGCCACAAATGACCCAAATGTTTTCAGCACTTGAGCCAGCCATGGTTTTTCAATCTGGTCTACTCAAGCAGCAAAATGATAGCACTGTACACACAGATGTACATACGGACATATTGTGATGTGTATTGCAGTGCTGTAACAAAGCCCTACAAAAAGGTTGTGTAGTGCTAAACCATGTGTCTATGAGCTTCACAGATAATATGCATGGGCATATTATATACCTGTGTCTACAGCCCTGGTTCAGTCATGGACAGAATCTTAGTACCACATAGTGAAGAGAGTGTGGTGCATTTATTTATTTACTTTTTTGTTTAATTATTTATTTGTATTTATTTACTGGGGTAGTGCACTGATCAGTATTGACCAATTTCATCCTCAGTCTGGGTACAATTAAAGCATTTTGCAAAAGAAAAGGCAGAAATGTAAGCAATAACAGAGCAGTTCAGACAAGTTACACAGAAAAACTGTACATGTACATTGTAGTAAACAAGAAAAGAGTAATGTTCAATATATATATTAATTTCATAAGTGGGTCAGTATTCAGTAATTCTGAAAGAGAAGAGACGTGGAAAGGAGATGAGGATAGTGTGCTAGGTGATATGCACTGAGTTGAAGCAGGAGCATTTGGCTAGGATGAGTAAGTACTTTTTAAGTTGTATTCTGAATGTGGAGTAATTATTTCCTTTAGGTCAATGGGGAGAGCTTGCCAAAGAGTTGATGCCTGAAAGGTGAATGCTTGTGCAGTGCTATGGAGTTTGGTTATGAGAGTTAGTGTGACTTGTGAGTAGTGTCTCAGGTTGTATGAGCAGGTTTTTTAATGAGGTTTAGTTGCAAGTGGAGTACATTGATTGGTCAGTACTAGACTCACGTCAGACTTTAAGTCCACTGAATGGTGCACAGCAACAGTTATCCCACTCCACAAAGGGGAAGCCAACACTGACCCTGGGAACTATCGCCCTATTAGCCTGATGAGCCTCATCTGCAAGGTCATGGAACGTATCATCATGGAATTCTTAAAGACATTGGTAACCTCCAAACTCTGGACCCCACCCAGTTTGGGTTTGTGAAAGGCAGATCTTGCCTCCTGAACCTGGTCGACTTCTTTGAGGTAGTCACCAAAGCTGTAGACGAAGGTAAGGGGGTTCACACAGCCTATCTTGACCTCGACAAGGCTTTCGATACCATCCGCCATTCTGGAATTATAGCTAAACTCACTAAACTTGGTATAAATCCCTATATCACAAGATGGGTTGCTCACTGACAGAACCCACACTGTAAAAGTTGCAGACTCCAAATTTGACTTCAAACCAGTGACAAGTGGAGTACCACAGGGTTCAGTTCTGGGACCTCTCCTGTTTGGTATCTACTTCTCTGAAGTACAGGCTAACACAGAAGACCTCTGGCTAATGACATTTGCAGATGACTGCAAACTAGGAGCTATAGTCAAGTCCCCAAATGATGTGGACATCCTACAGAAGGGCCTCAGTGAAACAGATGACTGGTGTCAGAGCCATGGCATCAAGTTCAATGCCAAAAAGTGCATTGTTATCCCCTTTGGTAAAATTTCTGTACCCACGAACTACCACATAGGCGGCAGTCTTCTTAACACCGAATGTGTGATAAGAGACCTTGGGACCCAGGTGGACAGTAGTCTCTCCTTTGATAATCACATTGCTACATTAGTCAGGAAATCCTTCTACATAGCACACCTCATCACAAAAGGGTTCTCATCCAGGAAAAAAGAAGTCATTGCTCCCCTGTACTCGACACTTGGACCCATTATAGAGTACAACACTCCTTTTGGAATGTACCTCACAAGACATCTGCAGCAGCTGGAAAGGCCACATAAGTACCTCACAAAGAGAATTACTGGCCTCAAACAGATGCCCTACACTGATCGTCTCAAAAAACTCCAGCTTTACTCTGTAGCATATCACCTACTCCGAGGTGATCTCTGCTTAACATATAAAGGTATGTCAAACCCAGAGCTGTTGGACATGCTACACCTTAAGAAATCCCAGTCCCTCCTAGCTACATGGTCTAGGGACCTAAACCTTGTCACCACAATAAACAGGACTTGCTGGAGAGATAGATTCCTGTCCCAGAGACTTCCCATACTCTGGAACAAGCTACCCATCTATGTCAAGCAAAGTTCCTCATTAATACTCTTCAAGAAAAATCTTGATGAGTGGATGGGAAATTGGAAATACACCCCGGGGATCACTTCTGTGGCTCTGCTCGACAGGGGCACAGGAAATTAACTTTCCTGAGTTGGTGTAAGCCAGGGAACTTTGTTGGCTAGGCTTACTTAGGCCCTTGGCCCGATAGCCTAGTACCTACCTATGAACCTATGAACATGTCTGGAGACTAAATATTTTGCAGAGCTGGAATCCTAACAATAGGTTAGAGCTTTTTTGGCAGCAGCCATTTGGCTTTTTATAGGGTGAAACTGTGATGCTCACAGAGAAGTGAGTTTGTAATGATCTGAGTTTGTAATGAATATGCTGTTTAAGATTGTCTGGAGTGTGTCAGAGTATTTTTTCAGATGCAGAAAAGAAAATGGGCAGATAATATTCAAGCTAAGAAAGGAAAAACACTTTGCTGGTGGCTGCTCTGACTGGTTGGGGTAGAAGAGGGGAGATCTTTTTGTCACAGATGACTCAGGAGCTTGTTTTTGCTGTGTCTCTCTCGCTGTCTGCGTCTATGTGGAAATGGAGGTTTAGCAGTTGATCAATCCATAATCCTAGGTATTTGACGGTAGAGGTTGTTACTATGGCATGGTTGTGTAAGTCAAGGATAAAGACTCGAGCAGTTATTGAATTATCTGTGGACTACCAAATAGCATAGTTTTCATCTTGGAGAGGTTTAGAAGTTATTTATAGTTTATGAGCCATCGGTGGAGTTTACGTAAGTCAGACTGGAGCTAGGGCTGAATGTTTGTGTGAGAATGACTTGATCAATAAATGTACATGTCATCAGTATAGAGGATGAGAGGGAGATGGGGGATCACATGAAAGTTCACTTATGACTATTGTGAAAAGGAGGGGGGCAAGGATGGATCTTTGGGGTACATCTTTGGAAATAAGTGCAGATTCTGAATGGAAGGATCCTATTTACAGCCTGAAGTGTCTATCAAGTGAGGAAGCTTTTAAATCGGGAAGTGGCATCTCAACTGATGCCACTTTCAGTTAGTTTGTTTTGGAGGCGATAGTGATCATTGAGGTCAACTTCCTTTGTTAGGTCTTTAAATAGGGCACCGACAAGGAGGCCTCTATCAATGTTTTGCAAGAAGTCATCAGTTTAAACTGTGAGCTTTGGCCAGTTAAGACCTGCATGATATCAATTGAACGCATAAGTGTAGCTAAGTAACTTTTATCTGCACTTTTTAAAGTAATTTGTTTGTGTTGTATTGAGCAATGTCTAGCTAGAAGTTGACTGTTTTTTCAGTAGTGCATGTGGTATTTTCAGTTAAGGCTTGTTAAAAACCTGCATAGCCAGTGATAGGTGGGGGTAGTAGTTTCCTTCATTGTTATTCAGTTTCTGTCTTATACAAGTGGTACAGTGAATTATCTTCTGTTTAAACTGTGACATTTGGCCAGTTAAGACTTGCATGATATCAATTGAACGCATAAGTGTAGCTAAGTAACTTTTATCTGCACTTTTTAAAGTAATTTGTTTGTATAGCATTGAGCAATATCTAGCTAGAAGTTGACTGTTTTTTCAGTAGTGCATGTGGTATTTTCTGTTAAGGCTTGTTAAAAACCTGCATAGCCAGTGATAGGTGGGGGTAGTAGTTTCCTTCATTGTTATTCAGTTTCTGTCTTATACAAGTGGTACAGTGAATTATCTTCTGTTTAAACTGTGAGCTTTGGCCGGTTAAGACCTGCATGATATCAATTGAACGCATAAGTGTAGCTAAGTAACTTTTATCTGCACTTTTTAAGTAATTTGTTTGTGTTGCATTGAGCAATATCTACCTAGAAGTTGACTGTTTTTTTAGTAGTGCACGTGGTATTTTCAGTTAAGGCTTGTTAAAAACCTGCATAGCCAGTGATAGGTGGGGGTAGTAGTTTCCTTCATTGTTATTCAGTTTCTGTCTTATACAAGTGGTACAGTGAATTATCTTCTGTTTCAACTGTGAGTTTTGGCCGGTTAAGACCTGCATGATATCAATTGAACGCATAAGTGTAGCTAAGTAACTTTTATCTGCACTTTTTAAAGTAATTTGTTTGTGTTGCATTGAGCAATATCTAGCTAGAAGTTGACTGTTTTTTCAGTAGTGCATGTGGTATTTTCTGTTAAGGCTTGTTAAAAACCTGCATAGCCAGTGATAGGTGGGGGTAGTAGTTTCCTTCATTGTTATTCAGTTTCTGTCTTATACAAGTGGTACAGTGAATTATCTTCTGTTTAAACTGTGAGCTTTGGCTGGTTAAGACCTGCATGATATCAACTGAACGCATAAGTGTAGCTAAGTAACTTTTATCTGCACTTTTTAAAGTAATTTGTTTGTGTTGCATTGAGCAATATCTAGCTAGAAGTTGACTGTTTTTTCAGTAGGTCCTCAGCCACCCTCCCTGTTTTTGTCTTGGTGTTAATCTTGGTGGCTTTGAAACTGCCCGCCCCTCTTGTAAATTTGCACTTGGATACTCCTCCTGGGCCCATCTCATTTGCTCACTCAAAAAAAAAAAATGTATCTGCTTTTACTGTATTTGTGTATCTTCCTACTTTATTTTGCTTTTGCGTCATCTTAAAAGTACTCAATTGTATTTATTACTGCTTGGTGTAACTCACTCTAAGCCTTTTAGTTTAAGCACTTGGGCTTCAGACCAGTTGTTTTACATTAAGAAGGTTTGTGCTCTGCACTGTAGTGGCAGGACAGGTAGCTTACATCCTTCTAAGTTGGGAACTGCTGATTGAGGGCTCAGTGTTTGTTATTCTAAAAGTGTATTAATTCTGGTTTAAGCACTTGGGCTTCAGGCCAGTTATTTTACATTAAGAGGGTTCGTGGTCTGCACTCTTGTGGGAGGAGAGGCTGGACTCTGCCATTCTGAGCTGGGAATTTCTGGTTAAAGGTTTATAGTGCCTGCATATTTGTACTGCTTCTTACTAAATTGGTATACCTTGTTTGCTGTAGCATAGACTAGATCCAGGCCTGCTGAATCTAGTTTTGTTTGTATAACTTGAGTACTAATCCAGGCATTCTTTAAAGTATTCAGTTGTATTTATTACTGCTTGGTAGTAACTTGATTAAAGTGTAGCTATCATTCTAAGTCTTTTGGATTAAGCACTTGGGCTCAGACCAGTTGTTTTACATTAGGAAGGTTTGTGGCCTGCACTGTGGTGGCAGGACAGGTAGCTTACATCCTTCTAAGTTGGGAACTGCTGATTGAGGGCTCAGTGTCTGTTATTCTAAAAGTGTATTAGTTCTGGTTTAAGCACTTGGGCTTCAGGCCAGTTATTTTACATTAAGAAGGTTCGTGGTCTGCACTCTTGTGGGAGGAGAGGCTGGATTCTGCCCTTCTGAGCTGGGAATTTCTGGTTAAAGGCTTATAGTGCCTGCATATTTGAACTGTTTCTTACTAAATTGGTACACCTTGTTTGCTGTAGCATAGACTAGATCCAGGCCTGCTGAATCTAGCTTTGTTTGTATAACTTGAGCACTAATCCAGGCATTCTTTAAAGTATTCAATTGTATTTATTACTGCTTGGTAGTAACTTGATTAAAGTGTAGCTATCATTCTAAGTCTTTTGGATTAAGCACTTGGGCTCAGACCACTTGTTTTACATTAGGAAGGTTTGTGGCCTGCACTGTGGTGGCAGGACAGGTAGCTTACATCCCTCTAAGTTGGGAACTGCTGATTGAGGGCTCAGTGTCTGTTATTCTAAAAGTGTATTAGTTCTGGTTTAAGCACTTGGGCTTCAGGCCAGTTATTTTACATTAAGAAGGTTCGTGGTCTGCACTCTTGTGGGAGGAGAGGCTGGACTCTGCCCTTCTGAGCTGGGAATTTCTGGTTAAAGGCTTATAGTGCCTGCATATTTGAACTGTTTCTTACTGGAATTGGTACACCTTGTTTGCTGTAGCATAGACTAGATCCAGGCCTGCTGAATCTAGCTTTGTTTGTATGCTTGTTTGCTTGTTATTTCCCTGAATCGCTAATTCCACCTAAAACATGGCTTTTCAGCGCTTCTGTGGATCCCTAGTGACATCTGCATTGCTAACTGTACTTATTTCCTTGTTTCACTTGAAAGAAAGTTACTATTTGTCATTTTTGCATTTAAGTTACCTGTAACACATTGCATTTAAGTTACCTGGCACTTGCTCACTAAAGCAATTATATAAGTCAGCACTAAAAAAATTAAAAGCACTACACCCTCACAAACTCCCCTTGAGTACCTTGTTTCCCATTGGCCCTTTTTTTTCAATTATAAAGGAATTCCCAATACTATTCTAGCATGTCCAAAGGTCAGTTGTCAATCTCCTCTCCGGTCCAGCTGGTGAATCTGGGAATCTTTAGGCAATGTTACAACTGTCTCATGTACACAGACAACCCTCTCCTCCCAACAAATTCCAACACATGTGAGAGATGCAAACATATAGCCAAACTGGAGGCTAAGCTCTCTCAACTCAGTACTGGCGAAACCTGTCAGGAGGAGAAGGAAACCACACTCACTACAATTCCAGTCTCACATAGACCTACCACGACAGCAAACCAAACACATAAACACACAAAAACATACTCGGAGGCTCTAAACAAAAATCTGCCTAAGCAGCAGAGACCTTCAAAGCGGACACCCAAGCAACTGCTACCCCAAAACAAAACACGTGCAACACATAGCTCACAAAGCCAGTGTGCCGAACAGTCACAGCCCTTAAGGCTAAACAACACACCTGATATACTTGTAATAGGTGACTCAATCGTCAGGCACACTGATGTCCCGCTCACCAGGCTGAACAAGGAGAAGGTCACGGTGAGCTGCCTGTCGGGCGCTAGGATCCGCCACATAACACAAGCACTCAGGTCACTCCAAGGCAAGTACAAATATGACTCAGTCATTGTCCATGCTGGTGTGAATGACCTGAGACGTACCTCCCTGGACTACATGAAAAGAGACATAGAGGAGCTCTCTGAGCATGTGGCCCAGGCCGGTATGACCCTGACCTTGAGTAGCATCTTACCCTCACCAAGAATGATGCCACAATATGAAGACAAGATGATAAATTTCAACAACTGGCTTAAGTATTGGTGTCATTCAAAGGGGATCCAATGCCTGTCAGCCTGGGATGACATGCTCGACAGGCCACGATGCTTCGCTAGGGACAGCTTGCACCTGTCACCCCTGGGCTTTCGGATATTGGCAAAGGCTCTTGCTACCCCCATAGTGCCTTTTTTAGGCAAGGCTCAAAAGACAAACCCACCTCCATAGGTATCACAAGGGATAAGAAACTAAGAGTAATGCTACTCAACGCCAGAAGTCTAAACCTCAAGATGCATGCACTCGAAACTATCCTTAGCATGGAGAACATTGATATCTGTGCAGTAACAGAAACCTGGTTCAAGGCTCCCGAGAGCACCCCAGCACTACCAGGTTATACCTCATACCAGGCTTTTCAGCCCCAAAACTTGGACCGAACCAGAAAAGGAGGGGGAGTATCAATATTCGCCAAAGATACCCACACCTCCAGGTTGGTGGCACAGCACGAAGCATCAGAGACTATCCATGTGCAACTAACAGTGGGTAAAACTGCCTTCCAGTTTATAGCCTGCTACAGACCACCCTCCCAAACCCAGGAACCCCACTTGGCCTTCCTGAGAACACTGGAAAATATGAAGGTCTCTCCAAACACCATTATATTGGGCGACTTCAACTACCCAAACATAGACTGGGAGCATTACTCTAGCTCCAACACCCTAGCTCAAAGGTTCCTAGAATTTATAAATTCAAATGCTATGGAACAACTTGTTACCACTCCCACAAGAGGGGAAAACATACTGGACCTGATCATCACCAACGTGGGGACTCTATGCTCCAGACCAGAAGTGTATCCCTCACTGGTAAGATCAGACCATAAACTAATCTCACTGGATATTCACATCCCGACTCCACCCCCTGCCCAGAAAACCACAGTGAAAAACTTCTCTAAAGCAAATTTCACACTCCTCAAAACCGAGGTGGAATCCTTCAAAGCCCCCGGGCCTGTGGAAAATACGGCCCAGACCGCAGAATGCTTTATAAACACATTCTATGAACACCTTCAGGAATGCATGGATTATGCAATCCCAAATAAAGCCAAGACCCAATCCTCCAAAGGCAGACGTCCTGTCTGGTGGACCCCAGCCATAAACAAACTAAACAATAGAAGGAGGAAGCTACTACATGATAGAGCAAAATCCCAAAAAGGAAAGGCATCTCTGATCAGTGTTAGCAAAAACTATGGGCACTCATAAAATCGTCTAAGGCCATCTTCGAGAGAAAAATTGCACAGGACACTAAGGATAATCACAAAGCTTTCTTTAGTTATGTTAGGAACCTAGGTGGGAATTCCCAGATATGCTCAGAATTAGTCCAAAATGACAAAAAATACACCGAACCCACAGACATTGCCAACATCCTAGCTGACAGGTTCAGCGCAAACATCTCCCCCCCCCCTCCTCCCCACCAAAAGGGAAAATATCTATCCCAGCAGAGTGCTGTCCCCCTGACATCTCACTTGCTCAGGTAAGAGCCGCTCTCTCCAAAGCAAAAAACACAGCATCAATGGGACCAGACGGTGTCCCGGGCTGCGTCCTACATGAACTCCAAGAAGAGCTAAACCCAAACATAAAACTACTGTTCAGTCTCAGCCTTACCACAGGATATGTACCCAAAGAGTGGCGTACAGCAACAGTGGTCCCTCTCCACAAAGGTGGTGCCTCAACGGATCCTGGAAACTATCGCCCCATAAGCCTGACTAGCTTGGTCTGTAAAGCTATGGAAAGGATCATCATGGATGTCATAAAAAAAGATATTGGGGACCTACAGACACTGGATCCTACCCAGTTCGGCTTTGTTAAGGGCAGATCCTGCCTCTTAAACCTGGTTGATTTCTTTGAAACAGTCACCAAGGCCATTGACGAGGGGAAGGTGGTCCACACAGCCTACCTGGACCTCGCAAAAGCCTTCGATACAATACCCCACTCAGGCATTATAGATAAGCTCACCAGCTTAAATATAAACCCCTATGTCACTAGATGGGTTGCAAACTGACTCAAGGACAGAACCCACATGGTTAGAATTGCTGAAGCCATGTCAGACTCCAAACCAGTTACAAGTGGCATCCCACAAGGCTCAGTCCTGGGATCTCTCCTGTTCGGTATATATTTCTCGGAGGTACAGGCCAACATGGAAGGACTGTGGCTGACCAAGTTCACAGATGACTGCAAACTGGGTGCTATAATCGACTCTCCAGCCGACACAAGCATCCTCCAAAAGGGCCTCATGGAAACAGACAACTGTTGCCAGAGCCATGTCCTCAAGCTAAACTCCAAAAAGTGTATAGTCATCCCCTTTGGCAAAAACAAAGTGCCCACAAATTACCACATAGGTGGTAATCCATTAAGTACAGAAGAAGTAATTAGGGACCTGGGGACCCAAGTTGATAGCAATCTCTCATTTGACAACCACGTGGCCAAAGTGGTTAGAAAAACATTTTATATAGCCCACCTAATCATGAAGAGATTCACATCTAGATCAGGGGAGGTCATCGTGCCTCTTTACTCATCCCTCATCAGGCCCATAATTGAGTACAATGCCCCTTTTGGGATGTACCTTACCAGACACCTGCAGCAACTGGAAAGACCCCAAAAGTACCTCACCAAGAGGATCAAAGGGCTCAAACAGATGCCATATGCTGCCCAGTTAAAGAAACTCCAGCTCTACTAAGTGGCATACTGCCTGCTCAGAGGCGATCTGTGCCTGACGTATAAAGCCAAGTCCAACCCGGAATTAATGGACATGCTGCACCTCAGAAAATCCAAATCCCATCGAGCTACACGCTCGAGAGACTTGAACCTCAGCAATGAAATAAATAGGACATGCTGGAGGGACAGATTCATAACCCAGAGGCTCCCTTCACTCTGGAATAAAATCCCAGTCCAGGTTAGGCAGGGTCCCTCATTGACTCTCTTCAAGAGGAATCTTGATGAGTGGATGGGGGAATCATAGGTTTACCCTGGGTATCACTTCTGTGTCACTGTTAGACAGAGGCACAGTATACTAACCTCGAAAAAGGGCATAGCAAAATTATTTTAAAATGGGTGGCGAAAGCCAAACACACTCTGGCTAGGCTTATAAATGCCCTAGGGCAGATAGCCTAGTATGAACCTATGAACCTATGAATCAGTTAGAGATCAAAGTGCTGTTATAGTACTTCATTCAGACCAGAATCCATGCTCTTTGTTGGAGAGCAAGTGGTACTGCTGGATACAAAGAGAGAGTTGGGTGTAGACTATCTTTTCTAGAAGTTTGTTCAGAGTTGGGAAAATTGATATTGGATGGAAGTGAGAGTATTCTTTGGAGTGGTTTGCTTTGGGAGAGGTTTAATTAGAGTAGTTTTCCAAATTTGTGGCATGATTTTTGTGTGAAACATAAATTATTTATCTGGGTGAAAGGAACACATAGATGATCTCTGCAGTGATATATAAACTAGGGATTTAAGTCAGATCAAGGAGGAGTGTCAGTGGAAATATTTTCAGGTAGACTGTTGATACTTCTTTGAGATGTATGTGTTTGAAGAGGATCGGGGGTGAATGGCGACGAGGTGGGAATTCATGATCGGTGGGATGTATGGCTTACTGATGGGAGATTGCTAAATTCTTTTAAAAAAAATCTTCTGGAACAACCTTTGTTGTACCACTTTGAATGATGCTTTTACAGAAGATGTCATGAGGGAGTTTTTGTCCTTTAAGAAGGCTAACTTCTTTCCAAAAGTGTTTAGAAAAATGTAAGAGAATAATTTGTTTCTTTGTTTGTAGAATCCTTTTGTGCCTTCTAATGGACTTCTTGGCTCGGATATGTAAGGTTATAAAGGAGGTGCAGTTGCAAGTTGTGGGGGTTTGTTTCCATTTTTGCCATGCTCATCCTTTACGCTGAGAAGATGTTTGACATTGGTGGATAGCCATTCAGTTTTGGTGGATTTATAACGCCTGTGGATAAGAGGGAAGAATTTGTCTTGCAGCTGAAGAAGAAAATTGTTTAAGCTTATGGCTGCTGTAGTAACTCATTTATTTCTCAACAGCTGAAGGCTAATTAACACATTTGTTTCTTGAGATCTTTTCTCCAAAATCCTTTACTGAAAACATGCTTTATTAGATTTAAAATACCTGATAAATGATGTGAGTTACAAAAAATTTAAATATGACATGTATTTGATAGACAGTGGACTGACTGCACACTGGTGTAAGTATCAAAAACATGTCTATAGATGCAGATTTTATACTGGAGATTTGTGAAAAAATGTATTTTGTTATGATAAAAGGGTCATATCTCTGCAAGTGTGCAAGATATATTAGTATATCAGAGATGGGATTGTTTACCTGTTCAAGAGCTTTCCAAGATGGAATAGTATACTGTTGTTCTGAGATTTTGCAGAACCTATGCAAATTATGCATGTAATAATTTTACAATATTTCAAAACAATATTAATCCCCCAAAACCATTTGTTTTAGATGGCAAGCATCAGTGGCAACAGTGTGTGGCTTAATGTTAAGATAGTACCATTTGTTCACCTCTAGGTCACACAGCTTTTATGTAATTAATGCATTTATGAAAGTATTGGTAATAGTCATAACTATTTTATCAAAAGAATATTTATATCTCAAAATGTCTTCACATTACACACCATGATTTAATGTAATTTTACTAGCACCCACTGCTTGAATACAGCACACCCGTATGACAGTATTACACTTTATTTTGGTATTATTAATGTAAACATGGAAATGTCCTTATTTTTCATAACTTTTTGTAAACACTGCTTAATAACTCCAGTTTTGCACATTCCATGCTAACCATTTCACTGTTATGCATACAAATCATGTCAGCTTGTAAATGACACCTTGCTGCATTAGTTTTATTTATGTACCTTTACCAGAACTTTAGAAATTAGACTTTGAAAACAGTGAAGAATATACTCATTTCCGGGGTGCAGGGACATTACCTGTAAAGATAAGTATACTCTTACAGGGTACAGAAGAAGTCTGCTTTCCTGATGAGTATACACTTGTAGGCGTATATATGGTTCCAACTGTGATAGTGGCAAAATGTTTACATTGGAAATAGAGTTTTGTATATTTGTAATAATGAGGTTGATTGTGGAGTACTCAACATGAGGTTCGGCATTTGGGTAGAAATTCAGAGGTAGTTGTAACTGATTCCCATATTGGTATAACCACCAAGCCAAGAGGTACTTATTAACACAATATAAAGTGATTATGACATATGTTGAGACATTATGAACCCACAAGAGAGTCATCTGCTAGAAAACTTCTCCATCATGAGGCTTGGGTTTTATTGCAGTCCCTCAATACATCTGGCATGCACATCATGGCCAAGAGTGATGCAGACAAGGTTTTTCAGGACCATGTGTGGCAGGGAATGGAACAGGACATCAAGTGCTATGAGTGTCCATATTAAGTGTCTATGTGAGTTTTGGTGAAGGGTAGCCAATATGATACTGCATTCTAAGAACAAAGCATGGAACATTACTGAAGACATGTACATCACAGGAAGTGGAACACCTACACAAAAGCAACTCGGAGATTGAGGGATACTGATGTCCCTGTCTGGGGATGGAAAGTTGATTCTCATACTTGGTTGTGTCTTGCATGTAGGAGCTGAGCTGGTGAAGGCTAAACAAATGTCTGTAGGGGTTGCACCATTCTTATATTAGCTTTTAATTTGTGATATTGTGGAGTGCATTGCAGATGATGCAAGACCTATTCAGCAAGACTTTTTGTATATATATATATTATTCATGTACCTCCAGTCCGCAGCTCCAACACCCTGCACAACAAGGATGTAAGTGTGCATGTGGTAGTCACAGATTGTGCCTTCTGCTGCTGTGCCTGCTATGAGAGGTATTAGGCAATTATTTCAGTGCTGTGATGGGTATGATATTTTTACGCATTCATAGTTCTATTGGTGGAAGGTCCACAACAACAGGACTGTGTGTGCCTGATGCCAACAGGTAACTATTTCTGGCAATGATGGCAATATGCACATGACACAGAATGATGAAACAATGGCATAGTTAGCAACACTAGTTTTGGAGGGTTCAAACATGTATGTCACATAAAATGAATATGTGCAGGTACAGGCCAAAACTACAGCCTCACTGATGTTTGGCAAATATCCTATAACTGTGAGCCCCACCCTGGCTATGCAGGAGTTTCTCAGACCAGACAGCATCTGTGAGCCATATTGCTTCTGTTGTACTCATAAATCTCACAGGGTAGTGGCATGGTAGCCTGCAGTACTGCCAAGAACCTAGCCTGTCCTGGGCACAATATTTGTCATT
Organism: Protopterus annectens; assembly: GCF_019279795.1. NCBI lineage: Eukaryota > Metazoa > Chordata > Ceratodontiformes > Protopteridae > Protopterus > Protopterus annectens. The sequence goes on along the minus strand of NC_056747.1, from coordinate 271,115,781 downwards.
AATCAGTGGATGCCCATGCCAGTGCTCCAGGCACAGATAGGGTGCTATCCACAAAGCAGTGGAGATGCTGAGTGTGCTGCATTGTCTGTGGTATAATGTGCAACACCTGCATAGCTTGTGTGATGACATCTAGAACATACACAGTGATATAGGTTATAAGGATAGGAAGCAGAAGTTGCTACTTATGTCACTGGTGGCTAAAAGTGCATCCTTTGATACATTAGGCAGATGGTTACCATCCTTTGATCTGCCACTACATATCCTGCTGTATAGACACTGGAAGCATCTGGGTGTGGAGTAGTTGGTCACAGGCTGGGAATACACAGATAACACAGACTCTTCCTAAGGCAGTATCTCTTTTAACTCTGGCCTCAGAGGCCACCCCATTTGGCTGTGGCAGAGCTTGTATACATGGTCACTGATCCTCTGATCCTCCTCATGCTCCATCCCTGGATCATTTCATGAGACTGTATGCTATCACTTCTGTAGCTTTACAGTAGCAATATCCTCTGTGGACAGACAGAATACCACACCTACTTGTGGCCATCATCCAGATTTTGGACACAGCACATCTACTTCTTATGCTATCGGCCACACTTTTAGGTTGCATATGCACACACCCATTGCTCTATTTTGTCACTGATTGTGCATCAAGCCCCAAGACTGCCAGCCACCACAGTACACATCACCAGTGGATGTAACATGGTAGCTCTGGCCACCAGTGGAGGCTTTTATGTGTCCCTTTTACCTGTGCAAATGATGGTGACTGTGCCCTACCCACCCCTTACCTTTGTGAGTAAGGTAATGTCTGATGCACAGTTTTGCCACTCTGTGCACTGTTTTGCGTAGCCTGAATCTGATAAAGCATGCATCATTCTTTTTTGTGCCGTCTGTATTATTAGTCAATGTTGTGGAACATATGGTACCTCTTTGGCAGTGCTTAAGTAAGATACACAAGTCTGACACCTGTGAAATTACTACATGTCCCCTCTAGGTCATTGAATGGTCCCTGTAACATTGATGATTAGTGTTATACATACCTTAGTGTCCACTGGGATATGCAGTGCACACATCTCTCTTGATTGCACATGTGAGCAACATAATTCAACAAGTTTCTTTATGGTCTTGTGTAGTACCCGTGTCCACAATGAAGTGGTTCATGATCTAGCTGGTCAGCCAACTGGAGGTAGGTTAGGTGCTGACTATATCATCCACATTGGCATGGAGGGCTGTAGATCACTACATCATTTGCATCAGCTCTGATAATGGCCACTAAGATGCATTGCTCTCATGTATCTGCTGCTTTTGCAAATATTATAGCGTCCTCTACATTAGTGATGTTCAGAATAAGTGAATGCCATGGCATAGTGCAGTTGTTTTAGAGATATTTAAATTGCTCCACTCTGTTTAATGGCATAATTTGTATAATCATCATCTATCATTTGCATTTAGCTTTTCATTTCCATATTGTTATGCAGTCATTTGTATGTCCTGCTTAGAGGTTCATAGGCTTATACGTACTTACTAGGCTGTTGATAAGAAACCTATCCTTACATTCCCATGTTAATTTTTAGCCCTTATATTTTGCGTAGGAGTAACCCAGAGGCAGGCAGAACAAGGATATTTTGGGACATTTATTTGTTGCCACCATCTATGAGGGACATGGGTACTTAGCACACTACTTTCAACCTGACACTGCAACACTGCTTCTATCTCTGAGTCATCTCCTCTCTGGGTATTGCCTTTTTCTGTGCTACTTTGTCCAACCCTACGTGCTAAAAAAAAAAAATGTACCTATTAGTCTCCAAGATGCTTTATGTCTTCTTATAATAAGAGTATGTGCTTGGACAGTCTGTACTCCATTTATTTACAAAAATTTTAGGAGTTCTTCACTTATGCGTTTTAGCATGTTGTCTGTACCTATCTGTAATAATGCTCTTAAGAGTTGTGATGATATATGAAGGAAAGAACAAGAAGCTTTAGGATTTTACAGATATGATCTCATTATAGCATTTAGAAGACTGCAACATCACGAGTAATCTTGGTACTCCAGGAATACATTTAAGAAGTTATGCGGAATTTCTTTTTTTTGATACACAACAGCTACATTAAACATTTTGAAGTGTTAATGACAGACTGAGCTGCATTGACACAGTCTTTCTTTGTTCAGGTGGCTGAATTTAGAGGACGTAAGTAGCAGAGGCATTGATTTAGCTGCAGAATATCATTGCTTCTTTTAGACTTCAGTCAGACTTTGCAAAGTAGCAAAAATTACAGTAGAATTCATAACTAATTGAAACAAAAAAACCACTGTTTTTGAAACATGGATGTGAAAACATTTGCATGATGATGCCACAGCTGACATGTGAGCTACTGACTATTATTGAGCAAATCAAAGCAGAAAGTTAAAGTTCATAGATTTATGCACCTGAAAATGGTGGTGGCTCATCATCTATCTGTTTGATGCTGCATCAGACTTCAAAGCATGCAGTTTTTTACCATTGAGATCTGACAGCTTTACAGCATACTGCTCTGTTTTATTTTCTCTAATATCCATTTTAATTGTTTGTGCCTTTCGGCTTTTCCCAGTTCGGGGTCGCTACAGCGGAACTCCGGTCCGCTAATGATTGGTAGTTGATTTTTACGTGCCGAGTTACCAGCTCTAATGCACAACCTTCAACGAAGGTACGCCCATTCACACATGTCTCCACGCAGAAGACGCTCTAACTGAGAATCAAACTGGACAGCGTCTTACTGTGAGGCAACAACGCTACCGCAGCACCACCACCACGGATTTTAATATCCATTTTAATACTTTTTCATAAAATACTTGATGCAGTGTAATCACTGCGGTGGTGGTGGTGCTGTGGGTGTTCCTCAGATTCTTATCAGGGAGGGGATTCCCACTATATTGATCGAGTGTCAGCAGAGGTCAGAACCTCCTAAGATGTTTAGGTTTGACATCTTTTTAAAGAAGAAGTGGAAGACAAAGCATATTTCCCCTGCTCCTAAGGATCCTCAGTGTGAATGGCTGGATTTTACACAGGGTTATTTAATGTGCTCATGACTTTGAAGCCCCCTCAGGGAGTCTCTGTTGCTGCCCCCTTTGGTCCTCCTCTACTCCTCTTAAGGGAGCAGGATTCTTCCAATTAGGAATTAGACTTAGATGAAGAGTCTTTGGCCTGTTCTTCCCAGATTCCCTTTCCATTAGATTATGGTTCTGATGAGGAAGACTTTTGAGGATATTTCCTTTGGAGATACTATTTCTCATTTGATGGAATTTTTTAAGTGGGACTGCACCCAGGTTTTTGATGTTCAGAAGAGGCATTATGAACTTCTCCAAATGGAGTCTCCTAAGCCCTCTGCTTTTCCTCCTGTTCTTACTGCTTTGTTGGAAACATTTTCAGCAGCTTCTCAGCCCCCTGCTCCTAAAAACCTGACAGGTTTTATAAGGTGCCTGATGATTTTAAATGTATTTACAAGTGTCACTCTCTTGACTCCTCTGTTATTTCTATTTCTTCTGATAAGCCTTCCAAGCTTTTACCTTCTAAACTACTTCCCTCTGCAAGGACAGTAGGGCCATGGAAAGATTGGGCAAAAAGGTGTACACTGCTGGTATGCTGGCCTTTCAGGCTGTGAATTACCAGAAACATATGACCAAGTATGCTCTAGCCCATGTCTCTCATGTCTTTCAGGCTATTTTAGACCTTACAGATTCTGAGAAAAACAACCCAAATCCACCGTTCAATAAACAATTTAATATAGCTCAGGACATGAACAGCATAAATCAGCAAAACAAAGCTTTCGAGTAAAAAACTCTTCTTCAATGTTTGATAAAATTGTCTTACCATAGTATAAGCATATACACAACAGCACAACCAATCAAAATACAAACTTAATAATAGCAGCAATTACAACTTTAAAGTGCCTCACATCTTATAAAAAATTTACTTAAAACTGAGCCTGTTGAGGCTTATATTTTATCATGTTTGTCTTTTAAAATAGGTTTTATACTATTGTTAACATTCAAACCTGGCATGTGATCAGCTCTAAAAAAAAATGAATCCATTTATATTTGGCCAGCTCCATTTTGTTTATTAAATCACCCCCATTTTTATTTTTAAACAATACTTGCAAAATTCTAAATTGGAATTTATGTTCAACACCTACTGTTGCTACATGCTTAGCCAAAGCATTCGTAAGGACATTTCTACGAATATCCGAACAGTGTGCACTTATTCTCTCTTTTAGTTTTGTATTTGTTTTACCAATATAAACATTGGCAGCATACATAGTTAGCAAAATAAATCACATTTTCTGTGTTGCATGTTCCAGCAGCTCTAAATTCAAATAGCTTTTGACTAACTGGGTGCATAAAACATAAATCCATATTAATATCTGCACAATGTGTGCAGTTATAACAGGGTTTAGTGCCAAATTTATTAATGGATTTTTGTAACACATTATCTCTCCTTATATCCTTATCCGCTGTGGTGGTGCTGCGGTGGCGTTGTCGCCTAACAGAAAGACGCTGTCCGGTTCGACTCTCAGCTAGAGCGTCTTCTACATGGAGACATGCGTGAATGGGCATACCTTCGTTGAAGGTTGTGCATCAGGGCTGGCAACTTGGCACGTAAAAATCAACTGCCAATCATTAGCGGACCGGAGTTCTGCTGTGGCGACCCCCTAACCAGGAAAAGCCGAAAGACACAACAACATGTCCTTATAGCATAAATGTTACTTTTAAGTTCTTTTCTCTTTTAAAAATAAAATGTGGTATCTCACCTACTAGATCAACCACTTCTTGACTGGATGTAAGTATAAAATAACCACTATCCAAAAGCAAATTATTCTGAAACCACACAAAAGACCAGTGAAAACAGCTCTACTTTCCAAAATAAGAATTTAATAAAAACCTTTTAGTTATCTCTCCTCTCCTAGCGCCTTGGCTGCAAGCCTTTACAGAGTAAAAAAGTGAAGCTCACTCACACAGTCCTTTTATACAGCTGCCATATCAATTAACAATTCATTACATAATAAAATCAGTTCCTAATTGTTAAGCTAACAATTAACCCATGAAATTCTGCCAATTGCACTCTTTATGTTTTGGATGTAAGTATAGTCCAGTTCTTTTTAATTATTTGTTTAACAAGCCCTGTGTGTCGATTATATTTCATCATGTAATTCAATTTATTCATAGTTCTATTTGGTTCAGCTAACTCGACAATATTATCAGCCTTGCCACTCAGATATGGTCTGGCTGTATCATTCCTTAACCCAGTGACTATTCCCTTCATTTATTGTACTATAGCTTTATTATAACCCCTCTCCATAAAAGAGTCTGCCATCTCATTCATCTCCAATCAAAAGTTACAAAGTTTGATATATATATATATATATATATATATATATATATATATATATATTATAACTCCGAGATCACACAGTCACCAGAGAAAAGGATATATTCCCTACCTACAAATTGTCAATCTCACACAACTTTTGACAATCTGTTTATTTGATGAAATTGTGTTGATCAAACAGATGTCATCCAAATCACTGTTTAGCAAACTAATTGTGACCTATATATATTTATATCGACTGCAAAAGGTAAAAAAAAAAAAAAAAATATATATATATATATATATATATATATATATTTTTTTTTTTTTGACACACTAACTTGCATGCTCAGAGGGAAATCCTCACAAAAAAATCTATTTTTTCCACGGTGTAAGTCTGTCTGCACACCCCATGTAGGTTGCTGCATCCCCCCAATTATATTTACTAACTCCGAGAATGCACAGTCCCCAGGGAAGGGGGGGGGCATATTCCTCCAGTTCTGGAGATTGCTGATCTTACACACCTGTTGACCATCTGTTTTGTTAACCAAGGTGTATCAGCAAATCAGACAACCACATTTAGGAGGTTTGCTTATTAAAAGGTCTCATGTATAATATATTATAGATAGGTATGTGCATATATCTATATACATATATCTGTATATATATATATATATATATATATATATGTGTGTGTGTGTGTGTGTGTGTGTGCATTATGTATGTATATATGTGTTTGTTGCAGCATGTTGGATCTGGAGAATGTGTATGTACCTTTAAGTGTGTAATCAGAGTGAATATATTCTCCAGTATGTAGTGGGTGATTATTGCCACAGCATTTAACTAGATAAGAAGAGTTTAATTGACAACTGAGGTAGTACATTAGAAGGTTGCTTGAAAGTACAGGCAGAAATTTAGTGCTTTACTTGGAGTCTCACCTGATAGACCTGAGAGTGTGTTATAAGAGAACCCAGTTGGGACTAACCTGTTGAGTGTAGCCTGTGGGAATGCTTGCTGATGGAGCTGGAAACTGGATATCAGAGAGAACTGAAATATATGAAATTTTATTTTTAAAGCTGCATGTACCATGGAGGAGCTGTGCAGAATGAGCACTGTTTTGAGAAATAACAAAAGTACTGTTTACTTTATTTGAATCTATATAGCCAAGTAGGCTAATATTTCATTTGTTGAGGTGCTGAATAAACCCTTGTTTTATATAGTTCTGCCTCCATTATCTTTCCGGACATAAAATATGCAATTATGTATATATAACCAATCTTTTTATGCTCATCCTTTAACTTAAACTTTTGCTCGACTCATCCATTTTCAGTTACTTTCTGACTTTCAATCTTGCATACTTATATATACACATTATTCATCCTTTTTATCAAAGAATTGCTACCCCCCTGTTATTAGTATTAGTTCATAACCAGAATAACAAAAAATGCTGCCTCATCTCCCCTTCATAGCTGCATCAGAATGGTAGCAGCATGATGCATATTGTGGACACCTATACTCCTGGATTTACTTTCCTTTTGAATGGCATGCCACCACAGTAACATGTATGTAGAGTATATAGTAACATATACTATATATAGTGTAGTATATAGTAACATATATATTTATATATACATTTATATATATATATACACACACATGCATATATATATATATATATATATATATATATATATATATATATATATATATATATATATATCTATCTGGGGCTACTTTCTTTGATTGAAATAACATTATTTTGATCAAAGAAAGTACGACCTTACTTTCACAAAAGTGCACTTTAGTGAATTCAGGTTCAGCGAACTGGCAATTAAAATAAAACATAATTTAAACTCCGTTTTGCAGGGGGCAAGCCCCCCTGAACCCCCCATGTGGGCTGTGCCTCTTTCACACCCCCTCTACATTAAATATACTAACTTCGAGATTGCACTACACTGGGGAAACAGGTATATTCACTTATCCCCACTGTAGTACTTTGTTTTATTTAGATTGCCGGTTCGCTGAACTGGAATTCACAAAAGTGCACTTTCATTGAAGTGCAGTTTCGTGAAAGTAAGGTGTAAAACATGCCCACGACCCAAAACAATTTTGTTTTTATGTTTTTGCAGAGCTGTGCCCCCCACACCCCCTGCAATTTAAATATTCCAATTCCAAGATCGCACTACATTGAAGAAACCAGCCGGTAGACATATTCTGCAACACTTTTCAAATACCTAATGAGAAAATAATGCTTAAATATATAAAAATAACATGAACTAAATACATAATAGTAGTAATGCACCCTTCTATCAAATCGGTTACTTACTTTTTAAAAGGTTGTTGTATTCCAGTTTTAGGTAGTTCTACAACCATTAAACATAGTGTCCACCATTTTCTTCAAGTACAGACTAAAAACTATTTAAAGGGATAGTACACTACTTACACAGTTAGTCATCAGTAATCATCAGAATGTTTGACAATGTGAAATATGATCATTTACACTTTCAGGGATTTGCAAATTTGAGTTTTTCATCTCATTCAAATGAAATGCGATCATTTGGTAAGTCAACATATGAAAGTAGATCCATATATAAATAAATAAATAAATAAATATATATATATATATATATATATATATATATATATATATATATATATGAACTTCAAACAATGAAGGGGCTTGCCTACCATATGGGTGTTCATAGGTTCATAGGTAGATACTAGGCTATTGGCCCTAGGACCTATATAAGCCTAACCAAAAAGGTACCTTGGCTTTCACCACCCAAGAAAATTATTTTCCTGTGCCCCTGTCGAGCAGAGCCACAGAAGTGATCCCCGGGGTGAATTTCCTATTTCTCATCCAGTCATCAAGATTTTTCTTGAAGAGTGCTAATGAGGAGCTTTGTTTGATATAGATAGGTAGTTTGTTCCAGAGTATGGGAAGTCTCTGGGAGAGAAATCTATCCCTCCAGCATGTTTTGTTTATTGTGGTGACAAGGTTTAGATCCCTCGAGCGTGTAGCTCAGAGGGACTGGGATTTCTTTAAGTGGAGCATGTCCAACAGCTCTTGGTTTGACATAGCTTTGTAAATTAGGCAGAGATCGCCTCTGAGTAGGTGATATGCGACGGAGTAAAGCTAGAATTTTTTGAGACGGTCTGTGTAGGGCATCTCTTTGAGGCCAGTAATCCTTTTTGTGAGGTATTTCTACAGCCTTTCCAGTTGTTGTAGATGTCTTTTGAGGTACATACTAAAAGGGGCATTGTACTGTATAATGGGTCTAATGAGGTTTTTTCCTGGATGAGAAACCTTTTGTGATGAGGTGTGCCACATAGGAGGATTACCTCACGACTGTGGCAATGTGATTATTAAAGGAGAGACTACTGTCCACCTGTGTCCCAAAGTCTCTTATCACACTTTCAGTGTTAAGTAGACTGCCACCTATGTGGTAGTTCATGGGTACAGAGTTTTTACCAAAAGGGATGACAGTGCACTTTTTGGCATTGAGTTTGAGTCCATGGCTTTGACACCAGGCATCTGTCTCAGTGAGGCCCTTTTGTAGGATGTCCACATCGTTGGGAGTTTTGATTATGGCTCCTAGTTTGCAGTCATCTGCAAACTTCATTAGCCAAAGACCTTCTGTGTTAGCCTGTACTTCAGAGAAGTAGATACCAAACAGGAGAGGACCCAGGGCTGAACCCTGTGGTACTCCACTTGTCACTGGTCTGAAGTCAGATTTGGAGTCTACAACTTTCACAGTGTGGGTTCTGCCAGTGAGCCAGTTGGAAACCCATCTTGTGACATAGGGATTTATACCTAGTTTAGTGAGTTTATAATTCCAGAGTGGGGGATGCTGTCAAAAGCCTTGGCAAGATCTAGATAGGTTGTGTGAACCACCTTACCCTCATCTACGGCTTTAGTGACGGCTTCAAAGAAGTCTATCAGGTTTAGGAGACATGATCTGCCTTTTACAAACCCATACTGGGTGGGGGCCAGAGTTTGCAGATTACCATTGTCTTTGTTTATAAGTTCCATGATGATACGTTCCATGGCCTTGCAGACCAGGCTCGTCAGGCTAATGGGGCAATAGTTCCCAGGGTCCATGGTGGGTCCCCCTTTGTGGAGTGGGATAACTGTCGCTGTGCACCATTCAGTGGGCACAAAGCCTGAGATGAGGCTATGATTGAACATGGTACTTAGGTGGGGTGCCAGTTCATTCTATAGTTCATGTAGAACGCAGCCTGGGATGTTGTCAGGTCCCATGGATGCTGTGTTCTTGGCTTTGGAGAGAGTGGTTTTTACCTGTGCAGCCGTGATTACAGGAACTTTGCATTCTTCCAGTATAGAGATGGGCCCTTTAGGGGGTGAGAGGGGGTTAAGGTTAGCAATGAACCTATCTGCCAGGATGTTGGCAATATCAGTTGGTTCTGTATATTTAATGCCATTGTGCTGTAACTCAGAGCAGATCTGAGTGTTGCCATTGAGATTCTTGACATAGCTATAGAATGCTTTGTGGTTGTCTTTAGAAACAATGGCGATTCTGTTTTCGTAACTAGCTTGGAGGATTTTATGAGGGATCTCAGCTTCTTACTGAGGCTGACCAGGGAGTTCCTCCAATCATGGGATTTTACTCTTTTTTACAGCAGTTATGTCTTCTGTTGTAGAGTTTGTTTATGGCAGGGGACCACCAGATTGGCTTCCTTTTTTTGGAGGATAGCATCTTGGTTCTGTTAGGGATTGCAAGATCCATGCACTCGTGTAAGTGCTTATAAAGTGCATTTGTGTAGGATTCAGCAGTCATACCGCTATTGTTCATCTGCATGGGTGTCGTGAAGTTTGCCACTTCTGTCTCAAGAAATGTGAAGTTGGCTTTGGAGAAATTTTTTACAATGGTTTCCCTAATGGGGGTGGGGGCAGGATGTGGATGTCTAGGGTGATTAGCTTGTGGTCAGATCTGACCAATGAAGAATTGACCTCTGGTGTGGAACACCAGTCGCCCATGTTGGTAATGACCAGGTCTAGGATATTGCTGCCTCTGCTGGTGATGTGGATAAGTTGATCCAAGGCATTGGAATTTATGAATTCCAGAAAACGTTGAGCAAAAAAGTTGGTACATGAGTAGTTAATGGTTGGGGTAGTTGAAATCTCACATTGTTCGGGTGTTAGATTGTACCCTAATATTTGCCATTGTATCAAGAAATGAGGAGTGGGAATCCTGGGGCATGGTGGGGGATCTGTAGCAAGCTACAATTTGGATTGCGGTCTTGCCCAGAGTTAGTTTCACTTGGATAATCTCGGATGCATTATGCTGTGGAACTAGCTTGGAGGTGTGGATATCCTTAATGAATATGGACATGCCTCCACCTTTAGTGTTTTGGTCCAGGTTAAGTGGCCGAAAGGTGTGATATGAATTATAGCCTGGTAATGCAGGGGTGCTCTCAGGAGCCTTGAACCAGGTCTGTCACTGCACAGATGTCAATGTTCTCCATTTTAAGGAGTGCCTCAAGTGAGTGGATTTTGAGGTTTAGACATCTAGCATTGAGTAGCATTACCCCCAGATTCTGCTTGCTTCTAACTGTTATGGTGGTGAATTTGTCATTTGAACCTTGTCTAAAAAAGGCACTATAGGGGTGGCAAGAGCCTTAGCCATTATCTGAAATCCCAAGGGCTACAGGTGCAGGTCATTTCTGGCAACGCATTGTGGTCTCTTGATCATGTCATCCCACACAGAGCGATACTAGATCCCCTAAGAATGACACTAGAAGCTCAGCCAATTGTTGAAGTCAATCATTCATGGAAGCCTTAAACTAATTTCAGTGAATACTACTAACATTTAATCCATTGTGATCACAAAAGTAGTCTCTGAGCAATTGTATTCTGATTTTACATAGTAGAAGCAGTTTAGGGACAGGGGGTGCTTACTGTACTTGCTGCAGCCCCCTCCCCCAAAGAAAAGAAAAAGACAACTGTTTAAAAATTATGCATATATTCATTTATTTAAAATAGTTGACTTTCATACATTAGGGTCTCAGAACTCCATGCATGCTGCTGCACATGGCTGGAGCTCTGAGTTCTGTTTTGGCTGGTTGTGTGGGAGTCAGTACTGGCATTCATTTATACAGCCATGGTTGGGTGACATTGCATCTTTTTAGATGGTCATATGTGTCTTTTACTTGATGCACCTGTAGCAAGTAAGTAAATTAAGCTGTTTGCTACAGGCCAGAGGATCAGATGACCTTTTATTTTTTGGTCCTCAGCATTAGTAGACTTTTCATTTTTGGTCCTCAGTTTTGGTTTGAGGGGTGCACTATTTCTGGAAATGCCCAGGGCTCTAAGAGTGTGACAGAATGTATTTGTATTTTTCTTTTATATTCTTAATATTTTGTGTGTGTGTGTGTGTGTGTGTGTGTGTGTGTGTGTGTGTGTGTGTGTGTGTGAGTGTATGTATGTATGTGTCTGAGGTTGTAGTGCGTTGCACTGCACACACTAACATGTATTACTATGAGTATGGTGGGCATACATATGGTTGTGCTGGGGGGTTGTAATAGATTACAGTTTGTGTCTAACAGTAGTGAAATTCAATATATTATTTTGGCTATTTGTGCATTTATTCATTCATTTGATTACAGTCTGACTTTTGAAGTGTACAAAGTCAATAAATTGGTTTTCATTGGTGGGCAAGTATGTGCACGTATGTGTGCACGTGTGCACATACACACTTGTGTACTGATGTGCATGTGTTGGGGTTGTAATGGGTTGTATGCATCTGAAAGCAGGCAGCTGAGATATAATTCTGTGATTGTTATTAAAGTATTCATTCATTTGATCACAGACATCTGAGGTAACACAGTGTACAGATGTATATAACTGAAGGGCACATCCGTGTATGTGGGTTGTAATGGATTGGATGGTATGCCTCTAATACCAGTGAGCAAAACTATATTAATATGGTTATAATTTATGTATTTATTTATTCATTAGATCGCAGTCGAGTATTTGAGATGTACAAAGTTAAGTGGTTGTAATTGGTGGACACATCTCTGTGTGTGAGAGTGTGCATGTTTGGGAGGGTTGCAGTGGGCTGCACTGCATGTGACTGACAGCATCAAGATGAAATACATTAATGTGGCCAATAGTTTCACATTTTGTAATTAATTTAATCAGAATCAGAAATGTGAGCTGTATAGAGTCATTAAAATGGCTGTAATTGTTGGGCAAGGAGGCACTCTATAAATGAAATTGACTGGCCCCTTTGATCATAGTTAAGTAGTCATTAGTTCGGTTTTGCAGGGCTATTGTGTGTGTTTTGTGTATGAAAACCTGAAATACATTACTGTAAGCATTATTATTGCTGTATTTCATCACAGTATGATATGTGAGGTGTATAAAGTCACTATAGTGGCTATACTGAATGGTAGTTGTACTACTTTTAAAATTAAAATGCACATTTTCAAGCAAGTTTTGGGTTAAATGTTATATTTGTATGTCACAAGAAATAGAATCTGGATGTTAATTAAAGAACAGGCTATTTTTTTACTGTAACTTTTTCCCTGTCTCTTGGACAGACTTTGCTATATTACATGGGGCATATTGCTTCCTCACTTACCTATTTGAAATCTTAAATGGATTGGATAGCTGTTGACCTTAAATATGTGTCACTGATACTGGGAATTAATCTGCTAGCTATCCTCGTTGAGGAGCGTAGAGTTTTTAGAGCTGTAACATTATGACATTGCAGTACTGCTTCACCCTGAGAGGCTGCTGATCTCTCATGCTATTGAATGCAGTGCTAACCCTTGTTAACTTACAAATTGTCCCCCCCCCCATCTACTATTGCCTTATGTCTATCCCATACAACCCTGAATTCTGTTACACTGTGTGAAGTACAGCCTTCTTGAGTCAGTGACTAGCTTTTAGTCTAATTAAAGAAAGTTAAAATGCAGAATTTGCAGAACTGTGAATGAATGATATTTTACTCCTGTGTTAGTTATGGTCTTTCACTTTGTAATTTTTATTAAGAATGAGGTTCAGTTATCATTTTGGTGTGTGCGTGCGTGTGTGTGTGCGTGTTTGTGTGTGTGTGTGTGTGTGTGTGTGTGTGTGTGTGTGTGTGTGTGTGTGTGTGTGTGTAATATTTTTCTTATCAGTTTTCATTGTGTTTCAGTTTTTGGACTTCATTCAGTTTCAAGTCATTCTTTCTCTTTAGGTCTCACCAGCTATCATAGAACTATCATACCTTCTTTAGAAAAAGTTTCCCTTTAATAACTTTGTGGAACATCCATACTATGTTTTGGACTTTGTTTCACGTGTCTGTTTTTGTTCTGAAAGAACCCTTGATAACTGGGAATTTTAAGCAGTCTTGTTTACTACCTACTCCTAACTTCTCTGTTTCATTATTTCCTTAGTACCTTTATTTTGCTATGGCATCTATGCAAATCTTTCTGCTATTTTTGATGAGGTATTTTGAACTGCTTACATCCTGTTTATGTTATTGTAGAGCTGGATCACTTCTGAAGTGTAAACTGTACTCCATGTCTCAGTCACATATTTATAATCATACAGATGTTTTTTTCTGAGCTTTCTAGATTGTGGTTCATTAAATGTGACTGGTAAGTATTTTACTATGTAATCATTTGAAATGTTGAGACCTGCTTGAGTGAGTCCAAATTAACAAGAGATGGAATGGCTGAAAAAACTGAATTATATACCAAGTCTGAAATGGCTGTTTCTCAGAATTTTCCATTTTCTCCAAGGTATGGTGATTTCAGAATCAAGTGTAACAATCTTCAAGGGATCAGGGAGTGAAGAGGGGCTTTCCCCCTTGCAAAATAAATAAATAAATAAAATCAGAGGTCAAGAGGGGTTGCTGATGAGCACACAGCAAACTCAAGTTCAATGAATGATGCCCCTACTCAAGAAGGATCCCTGGTTAGTTAATTAATCTGGGTAATGGTGACTCACGAATTATGAATGAACAGCAGTTATTGAGAGGAGCTGAGAGGCATGATCCTGTTGTGTGACGCAAGCAGGGGAATTCCAACACTACACAGGGTTTTTTTACTCTACCGCTGCCGGTATGGGAGAAAGGGGAGAGAGGGCGATCCAAGAGCAGGAGCCGGAAGAGGAGGATAGATCATCACAAAGACTCCCAGAACCGGTCTTTGAAATGGATGTGGGAGAAGGACAGTGTACGTTAGTACACAATATTCTTAAAGAGTCCTCGAATGGTCTGAGCTTTCTCTACTAGAGAGGGGAATCTCTTTTGTACCATCCAGTTCTGTTGATATATGTGATACTATGTTGGATATTAGAATGTATGCACGCAATTTACAGGTAAAGACAATGTTTCCAACTGACATTGAAGTAGCTGGGTTCAGGAAACCCAGTGATGTTATTCCTATACTTAATGCAACTTTGGAAGTTTTTTGCAATGCTATTGAACATGATACGTTGAAGGTGTTTGTGGATGGTGCTCCGCTGAATAAGTTTAATTTGAGTAGAAATAAGTTCAAGGCATTGAACAATTTACGGTCTGACAACAGCATCTCTATCCATCCAGCCGATAAAGGAGTGGATGTTGTGATGGATGCAGCCTTTTATAAGGGTCAAGTTAATGCAATGTTGGGTGATGTTAATACTTATGAACCAATCAGTTGTACACAGGTACATGACATTATCAGAAATGTGAAATGCATTTTATTAGAGTGTTAGGTGGGTCAGTTTCTGAAAGTCTATACAAATTTTTGTTTGTTGAAAAGCCTTTGATACCTTCATTTAATTGTCTGCACAAGATTCACAAGGACCCAGAGCAACCCCCATTCAGATCCATTGTGGCTGGACGTGGGTGGAGCACTGAACCTATGTCCTTGTTTGTTGAAAACTTTTTGCAGTCAGTGGTCAGTAATGTCAGTACAGTCATTAGGGACACTAGATATTTTTTGATGGATTTGTTTGTTTGTATGTGTAATGAACCTTTGGTAGATCACCATGGATATTTGCTCACTTTTTACTGTTATTCCCAATCAAACAGGAGTTGACATGGTCAGAGATTTTTTATGTGCCAACAGCTCTTATGATATCAAGCATATAGATTTCATATGCTTATTTATTGAGACAGTTTTAGAGAACACTATTTTTGTTTTTGATCAGAAGTACAATAGACAATGTACAGGTGTGGAGATGGGGACACCATGAACCAATAGTTATGCTAATAGTGTGGTAGCACAGTGGGAGACCAAATATGTCCTTAACAGTAGATATGCACTGTAGATATGCTTTTATAGGAGGTTTTTAGATGATGACTTTCTTATTTGCAGAGGGTCTGCAGGGTTATTTGATGAGTTTTTTTGATTATTTACAACATGCTACCAAATTTCTGTGATTTACTAAGCAGATGTCCTGTACTGAGACTGAGTTCCTGGATGCTGAATTAGTTAGAACAGCTGATAATCAATTAACGACTAAGAGGTTCAGGAAGAGCATTCATCGGTATCACATTCTACACAGAAGTAGTAATCATCCTAAGCATGTGTTTAGAAATACTGTTAGAGGACAAGTTATGAGGGTCTCAAGGTTTAGTAGCGATGTACATATTTTTGAAAGAGAGTTGCAGTTAATGAGAAGTGAACTGTTGTCAAGGGATTATAAGGAACATGAAGTGGACATAGAGTTAAGTAGAGTACAGGTATTTAGGGATGGGATAGCTGCACCTTATATGTTCATAGGTTCATAGGTTGGTACTAGGCTATCGGCCCTAAGGCCTATGCAAGCCTAGCCATAACAATTCCCTGGAAATTTTTTCCCACAATATTTACTTCTCTGGGCCCCTGTCTAGCAGGGCGACTGACATGATCCCCGGGGTGAATTTCCTATCTCCCATCCAGTCATCAAGGTTCCTTTTGAAGAAGGCCAATGATGCGCTCTGCTTGACATGTATGGCAGTCTATTCCATAGTATGGGGAGTCTCTGGGTCAGGAACCTATCCCTCCAGCACGTTTTGTTCATTGTGATGATAAGGTTTAGATCCCTGGAGCGTGTGGCTCTGAGGGATTGGGATTTCTTTAAGTGGAGCATGTCCAACAGCTCAGGGTTTGACATGGCCTTGTATGTTAAGCAGAGATCACCTCTGAGTAGACGATATGCCACAGAGTATAGCTGGAGTTTTTTTAGACGGTCAGCATATGGCATCTGCTTTAGGCCTGTGATTCTTTTAGTGAGGTATTTCTGTGGCCTTTCCAGCTGTTGCAGATGTCTTGTGAGGTACATACCAAATGGGGCATTATAATCTATAATGGGTCTAATGAGGGATGAGTACAGTGGGACAATGACCTCCTTTTTTCTGTATGAAAAGCCCTTAGTGATGAGGTGTGCCACATAGAAGGATTTCCTGAATGTTGTGGTGATGTAGTTATCGAAAGTGAGACCACTGTCCACTTGTGTCCCTAAGTCTCTCATCACACTTTCAATGTTTAGTGTCCTGCCACCTATGTGGTAGTTCATGGGTACATGTTCTTTTCCAAAGAGGATGACTATACATTTCTTGGCATTAAGCTTGAGCCCATGGCTCTGGCACCAGGCATCTGTTTCTGTAAGGCCCTTTTGTAGAATATCCACATAATGTGGGGATTCAGTAATGGCTCCCAGTTTGCAGTCATCTGCAAACTTTGTTAGCCAGAGTCCCTTAGTGTTGGCCTGTACTTCAGAGAGGTAGATGCCAAACAAGAGTGGTCCCAGGACTGAACCCTGAGGTACTCCACTTGTCACTTGTCTGGAGCAGGATTTGGAGTCAGCTACTTTTACAGTCTGGGTTCTGTCAGTAAGCCAGTTGGCAACCCATCGAGTGACGTAGGGATTTATGCCCAGTGTAGTAGGTTTATCTATGATTCCAGAGTGGGGGATGGTGTCGAAGGCCTTGGCGAGGTCCAGATAGGCTGTGTGGACCTCCTTACCCTCGTCCACAGCTCTGGAGACCAATTTGAAGAAGTCAATCAGATTCAAATCGGCCCTTCACAAACCCAGACTGAGTGGGGTCCAGTGTCTGGATGTTGCCAATGTCTTTGTTCATAAGTTCCATGATAATGCATTCCATGCCCTTGCAGATCAGGCTTGTCAGACTGATGGGACGGTAGTTCCCAGGATCCAAGGTGGATCTTCCCTTGTGGAGTGGGATAACTGTAGCTGTGCGCCACTCAGTGGGCACGAAGGCTGAGGTGAGGCTATGATTAAACATGACACTTTGGTGGGGTGCCAGTTCATTTTGTAGTTCATGTAGTACACAGCCTGGGATGTCATCTGGTCCCATGGATGCTGTATTCTTAGCTTTGTAGATTGCTGTTTCTACCTGTGTGGCTGTGATTATTGGAATTTGGCAATCTTTTGGTATTGAGATGGGCCCTTTAGGGGGTGAGAGGGGAGTGAAGTTGGCACTAAATCGATATGCCATGATATTGGCAATATCCTTGGGATCAGTATATTTAATGCCATTCTGTTTTAGCTCAGAGCAGATCTGAGCATTGCCATTTAGATTCTTCACATAACTATAGAATGCCTTGTGGTTGTCTTTGGAATCTTTGGCAATTTTATTTTCATAACTAGCTTTTGAGGATTTTATGAGGGATCTCAGCTTCTTACTGAGGCTGGTGAGGGAGTTTTTTGCATCCTGGGATTTTCCTCTTTTCTGCAACAGTTTCTTCCTTCTGTTGATTAGTTTGTTTATAGCAGGGGACCACCAGATTGGTTTCCTATTTTTGGAGAAGAGCATCTTGGTTCTATTTGGGATGGCACGATTCATGCACGAGTGGATGTGCTCGTACAGTGCCTTAGTGTAGGATTCTGCAGTTGAACTTCCAGATCCCGTCTGCGTGGGTGTTGTGAAGTTTGTCACTTCTGACTTCAGTAGCATGAAGTTGGCTTTGGAGAAGTTTTTTAAGGAGGTTTCCTTACTGGGGGGGTGGGGGGTGGGATGTGGATGTCAAGGGTGATTTGTTTATGGTCAGACCTGACCAATGAGGGGGTGACCACTGGTGTGGAGCATCTATCTCCCATGTTGGTAATGACCAGGTCTAGGATATTGGTGCCCCTGGTGGGACAATGGATTAGTTGATCCAGGGCGTTGGAATTTATGAATTCCAAGAACCGTTGGGAAAATGAGTTGGTACCCAAATAGTTTTCCCAATTAATAGCAGGGTAGTTGAAATCACCTAGTATTAGGGTGTTTGGTTGTATCTTAATATTTTCCAGTATGTTTAGGAAGGTGTAGTGAGAATCTTGGGGTGTGGTGGGGGATCTGTAGCAAGCTACAGTTTGGATTGCAGTCTTACCTTGTGTTAGTTGCACCTGGAGAATTTCAGATGCATTGTGTTGGGCAACTAGCCTGGAGGTGTGAATATCCTTGGTGAATATGGACAGTCCTCCACCTTTAGTGTTTCAGTCTTGGTTTTGTGGCCGAAAAGTGTGGTAAGAATTGTAGCCTGGTATTGCAGGGGTGCTCTCTGGAGCCTTGAACCAGGTCTCAGTCACTGCACAGATATCGATGTATTTTTCAAACTCTAGTGTAGAGCGATCCACGAGAGATAGAGAGCATGATATGAGTAATACCATCAGTATGCATACATTATTCTAGCAATGTGGGCCGTATTTTTGCAGCCATTAAGCAAATTGGCACATTTCGCTATCAGATAGTGGGATTAAGAGTCTCATAGGGAGCGAACCACATTTTGTGTTTAAGAACAAAAGCTCCCTTAAGTGTTTGTTGTGCTATGGACTGAAAGAAGAATGAATAGAGATGATGGTCCAAGGGACATCACAATGTGGCAGCTGTGATTACTGTCAATTTATTGACAGTAGATATATGTTTAAACGTCCGTCCACTGGGAGACTTTACATGTTTAAGGTGACATAAATCGCCATACCAAGAGTCTAGTTTATTTATGGTGTTGCATAGAGGGTTTGAGTTTTTACGTAGATAAGACCAATAGGATGTTCTTTGAGAAGATTAGGGAACACATTAGGAGTGTCAGACAATGAGACAGTAGCAATCCACTAACTAAACATGTTTGTGATCATGAGAATGAGCATACCTTTCTGTTTTTGGCTATTGAGGTTGTGTTTGAGGGATTAAGGTTTGGTGACATTTTGAATAGAACTGAGTGTAAGGAGCTGTTTTGGATATTACAGCTACAAGCTGACAGAGATCATGGGCTGAATGGGAGGGTTTCGATGAAACCTGCCCTTAGAGCCAGATATCTTCCTAAGAGATAATCTGGATCTTTGCAGAATATTTTTGATCCCACTTGAGTTATTACTGTAATTTGGTAAGTTTATCATATTATACCACATTATATGCTTATTTTGATTTATTTATGTTTATTTTTCTGATTTTGACTCATTGGTTGTATGACAGAAATGTGTTACATCTGGTTTTAGACTTAATTTCATGGGAGGTGTTTGTTCTTGTGGTTTTAGGTATTGATTTGTTTGATGGAAGGATTTGTTTATACATAGTGTGTGCTATTAAATAATTGTGGATAGTAATGGAGTATCTGATTGGGTTACTCTTATGCTAGTAACATACAATAGGCTGACACATTATTATGGGTTGGCAGGTAACTATGGGCTAAGAGACAACCTGAATTTTATATTTGTCTTGATTTTTTGTCATTGGTGGTATAGTGGAAACACCATGTATGATAGGTTGACATTTGTCAGCCTAGTTAGATGATTGTCTATGTGTTAATAGCTTTGTATTGTTATCCTTTTGGTATTTCCAGATTTGGATATAAGAGTTGGATAATTTTATTATATATATTTTTTATATTTTTGGCATAAATGTTGATTAGCTTTTGTGTGCAGGGATGTTTATTCTGTTAGTTTTGCTGAGTTATTTATGTATGTTGTTTTTATAGATTTAGTGCTGTGGCTCTGTAGTAGTCATAAATGTTTACATTGTTTTATGTTTAGTATTGCTGATTTGAGATGCAGAGGTTGCTTTTATGTTTAGTATTACTGATTTGAGATGATCCGCGGTGGTGCAGCGGTGGCGTTGTTGCCTCACAGCAAGAGGTTCTCCCATGCGATTCTCGGCTGGAGTACGGGAATGCCTTCTGTGTGTTGTCTGAATGTCCTTCCCGCGGTTGGGTAGGCGTTTGAAAGGCAGTAAATGGGCGTGCCTTCGTTGAAGGTTGGACGTCGAGCTGGCACCTCGGCGTTCGTGAAAATCTACTGCCAATCATTAGCGGACTGGAGTTCGGCAACCCCTAGTGGGAAAAGCCAAAGACAAGCAACATCAACAAAATTGCTGATTTGAGGTGCAGTGGTTAGGTCACTTTATTTATTTATTTTATTATTTCATGAACTAGCATGTGTTGGCTAAGAGAAGTGATTTTGATTGGACCAATCTCGTGCATCGACGGCCTATATACATTTTTGTATGGTTGACAGAGAGATTTGTGACTTTTATATTTAGGATGATGATGTAGATCTACTCGCGTGTAGGTGGGTTCATATATAGGTACTAAGCGAGATCGTGATTACACTAGAGAGTTTCATGTTGAGTTGAGATGCCTCCATTAATTACATTTTGTATGATCCAAATAGTGCCTAAGAAACATATGCTTAAAAATGGCTGAAGATTTGATTACTCTGATTAGAGGTTCTATGCCCCCACCTGATAAGAGGCCTAGGGTGGAACAGGAGTTTGATAGTTTTGAACAGTGTTCACATCGTTCAGAGTCTTCTGTGGAAGACTTGCAAGAGTTTCCTGCTTATTCTGATTCTGATGTGGATGATTGCACTCCTTCAGCTTCTCCTCCTGAGGATTTTTCATTTTCAGAGACTCTTCACTCCATGAGGGAGCACTTTAAATGGGAAGGCCAAGATTACTCTGACTCAGAAAAGGCTTAGGGAATTCTTGTTTTTGCCTCAGCATAGGCTCCCTAGCTATTCCTCCTGTGTTGAATGTGGTGGAGGATGTTTTGCAGAGGCTTCTCTGAACCCTGATTCCTTGCCTCCTGCTCCTGTTAAGCCTGATAGGTATTATAGGGTGCCCGAAGCTCATAAGTATTTGTTTAAGAGTCCCAGGGCGGACCCAGAAACTGTTTCTCAGGGGCCTAAAGGTGTTAAAGCTTCTGTTGTTAAAAATCCTGTCCCCTCTGATTAAGAGGCAAGGGCTTTGGATAGGTGGGGTAAGAAAGTATATACTTCTTCCACTCTAGCCATGAGGGCGTTGAATTGTCAATTTCATATGCTGAAATATCAGAATTATCTCCTTTCACAATTGAAATCTAAGGTGGATGCTTTGGCGGAAGGTATTGAGTGTAAAGAATTGCTGGATTTGGTTCATGTGTCTGAACAAGTGGGTAAGCATTCTTTGCAGTGTGGTTTTGATGCTGTTCAGGCCTCCTCGAGGGTGGCTGCTACTAGTTCTGTTCTTCGCAGACATGCATGGTTGAGGGATCAGAATTTAGCTGAGCATGTTAAGACCAGGATTTTGGATGCTCCTTTACAGTCTGATGTGTTGTTTGGATCGCCTGTGGAAGCAGTTTTAAAGAAAATGGAGGACAAAGCTAAGTCTATGCAGACTGTTAAAGATTTTTTGCAGGTGCAACCTCCGAAGTTTAGTAGAAATTGGCCTGCTAAGGGGTGGACATATCCTGCTTATGGTTCCCAGTCTAGGGGTAGATCTAGACGTGGTAGGGGCAGGGCTCAAGGTTCGTTTAGGCCTAGATCAGACAGTTCACCTGCTCAGACTTCTGGTGAGGGCAGGGGTCAGTCCTTCGGTAAGCAGACCCAATGACCTGCCTTTTCAGCTGCCAGTGGACTCGCCTGGCAGCTCCTTTGGGAGGAAGATTGTCTCTTTCAAAGAAAATTTGGGATTTAATCACTCAAGACAGATGGGTGCTGGATATCATTCATCACGGGTACAGATTTTATTTCCACACAATGCCCCCTTTCAAAGGCATGCCAGATGTTCCTCCTCCACAAAGAAAAGAGGCTCTCAAGCAAGTTTCTCAGTTACTCCAGATAGGGCCTATTCAGCCAGTCCCTGTATCAGAAAGGGGCTTCGGATTTTATTCTCGCCTGTTCCTAGTACCAAAGAAGGGGAACACGTGGAGACCAATTTTGGATTTATCTATCCTCAACACTTATCTGGACATTCCCAAGTTCAAGATGTTGACGTTACAGCAACTGTTACCTCTGCTGGGCAAGGATCACTGGATGGTAACTTTGGATCTCAAGGAAGCTTACCTTCATGTGCCCATAAGGCTAAGTTGCAGAAAGTATCTGCGGTTTCGAACTGGAGATTTTCATTATCAGTTCTCTGCATTGCCCTTTGAAGCTTATCTACTGCCCAGAGTATTCACAAAGGTTCTGGCTCCAGTGATAGCTTACTTCAGGCTTCAAGGCATTCAAATTTATCCTTACTTGGACGACTGCCTGATTCTGGCTCAAGAAAAGGAACACCTTCTACAGCATCTGGAATATGTCATAGCAGTGCTAAGATGCCTAGGGTATTCTGTGAACGAAATAAAGTCCAGTCTAGTACCCTCTCAAGACATGTGCTTTCTGGGTGTGAGACTGAATACAGCAGCCCAGATGGCCTTTTTAACCCCGGACAAACAAAAGAGTCTGTCACTTTACTTCCATCACCTATCTCATCAGTCCGTGCTGACTGCAAGGACAGTCCTTCAAGCATTAGGGTTCATGGCATCTTGTATTCTAGTGCTTCCCAATGCCAAACTGCATATGAGGAAGCTGCAATGGTATCTCAAAATGTATGGACCTTGCACTGCCAAGATTTGGACACTGTCATTCAAATAATACCTTGCCTTCAAAAGGAATTCTTGTGGTGGGCTCAGGAATGTCACCTAAACAAGGGACTCTCTGTGACCCGGCCAGAGGCGAGTCAGATTTTAACGACAGATGCCTCGGACACTGCTTGGGGAGCTCATCTAAATGGAAAGTGGATACAAGACAAGTGGCCTGCCAGACTACAGCATCTACATATCAACATGAAGGAGATGTTAGCAGTCCAGTTTGCATTGATGGCGTTCAAGGAGTTACTTCTTCCAGGGCAGGTGTTGATTCTGACAGACAACACAACTGTCATGTGGTACATCAACAAGCAAGGGGGAACACATTCTTATCCTCTATGCAGGCAAGCAATGATTTTATGGGAGACTGCGTTAAGCCTGCAACTGACTCTTCAGGCAAGGTTTCTGCCAGGAGCACAGAACTCCTTAGCAGATGTATTAAGCAGACAAATCATGGATCCCCACGAGTGGAAACTGGATCTTCATGTATTTCAGAAATTGACAGTGTCATGGGGAACTCCAGACATAGATCTGTTCGCTTCTCCACTAAACCACCAGCTGCCAAAGTATTGCACAAAGGGGTTTCATCACACAGCTTGGAAAGTGGATGCTCTGTCTTTCAGTTGGAAAAACCTTCATGTCTATGCCTTTCCACCTCTACCTCTTCTTCCAAAGGTATTACTAAAGGTCAGACAGGACAGGCCAAGGATGATTTTGATAGCTCCAGATTGGCCTCAGCAACACTGGTACCCACTTCTAAGGAGTCTTGTAAAGAAGCCTCCATGGCCTTTACCTCTGATTCCTCATTTGTTATCTCAGAAGGACGGTCATCTGCTCAATGTCAAGCTTCAATCTCTTCATCTCACAGCTTGGCATATTCTGTGTTGAAGCATGGTAGGTCTCAGCTTCCTCAACAAGTTTTGAATGTAATTATGGAAGCTAGAAGGCCTAGTACTAGGAGAGTGTACGCAGAGAAATGGAAGAGATTTTTATTTTGGAGTACAGCAAAGAATTTGGAGATTTCAGAGCCTAATTTGAGTGTGGCTCTTCAATATCTTACTGAATTATTGGACAAAGGTTTGTCCTTCTCTTCCATAAAGATTCATGCTGCAGCAATTTCAGCTCACTATGATTGTGACCCACCTTTGTTTTCGCATCCTTTGTTCAAGCAGTTTCTTAGAGGGGCAAAGAATATAAGACCCCCACGTAGAGCTCCTACCCCTGCTTGGGATCTCAATTTTGTGTTGGAAAAACTTACTCTACAACCTTTTGAGCCTGCAGCTACTGCTGAATTGAAATATTTGTCATGGAAGACTGCTTTTCTGTTGGCTATTACTTCTGCAAGAAGGGTGTCTGAGTTGCAGGCCCTTATGGCAGTAGAGCCCTTTTGATTTTCCATAAGGACAGGGTATCATTACGTACTAATCCTTCCTTTATGCCTAAGGTGGTTTCTAGTGTGGCTTTAAACCAAACTATTCATTTGCCTACGTTTTTGCAGATCCTCAAAATAAAGGGGAAAAGATTTTGCACACTTTAGATGTACACAGGCAATTGCGTTATTATTTGAGCAGGACTAAAGATTTTAGGCAGTCTCAGCAGTTACTTGTTTCTTTGCTTTGAGTTCACAGGGCAAGCCTGTGTCAAAACAAACTATTTCTAGGTGGATTGGCTTTTGCATTGCATTTTGTTATTCCCATCATGGCAAAGAGGTTCCAGCTGGGATTAGGCCTCATTCCACTAGGGCTACTGCCACTTCAACAGCATTTCTAAGGGGTGGCAACTAAGGATATTCTGGAAGCAGCTACTTGGAGTTCAGTGCATACTTTCTCTAGGCATTACCACCTGCCTATATACTCTAAGACTAGAGCTGGTTTTGCCACAGCTGTTTTACAAGGCATGTTGTCAGCTCCTGCTACTTTATAATTTGCCAGCCTCCCTTACCTCTGCTTTGGGATTCTACCCAATTGTCAGGACTGCAGCAAGGGAAGGCGAAGAACATAGTACAGTTTGTACCTACCATAAATGTAGATGTTCGAGGATTCCCTTGCTGCAGTCCAATTTACCCTCCCTCCTTCCCCTCTGTGTTTCAGGGTGGTTGTGTAGGTGAGTTTTCATGCTTATATTTTTTGTATGTATTACTGTATATATTGTACATGTTTTTTGGTGCAGGTTGTTTTTGGGACTTGTCTTTTTGGGTCTTCTGACATCTGGGGCAAGAAAAGACTGAGGAAATGACGTCGGTCATGCGCATTAGTACCCTGACGTACTGACGTCAGTCTAAGGCGCCATGACCGACGTCAGCCTTATACTCTGGTATTCGGGCCGACTGGGACGCGGACTATACCCAATTGTCAGGACTGCAGCAAGGGAATCCTCGAACATCTACATTTATGGTAGGTACAAAACTGTACTTTATCCTTTTGGTATTTCCAGATTTGGATATAAGAGTTGGATAATTTTATTATATATATTTTTTATATTTTTGGCATAAATGTTGATTAGCTTTTGTGTGCAGGGATGTTTATTCTGTTAGTTTTGCTGAGTTATTTATGTATGTTGTTTTTATAGATTTAGTGCTGTGGCTCTGTAGTAGTCATAAATGTTTACATTGTTTTATGTTTAGTATTGCTGATTTGAGATGCAGAGGTTGTTTTATGTTTAGTATTACTGATTTGAGATGATCCGCGGTGGTGCAGCGGTAGCGTTGTTGCCTCACAGCAAGAGGTTCTCCCATTCGATTCTCGGCTGGAGTGTGAGGAATGCCTTCTGTGTGGAGTCTGCATGTCCTCCCCGCGGTTGGGTCGGCATTTGAAAGGCAGTAAATGGGCGTGCCTTCGTTGAAGGTTGGACGTCGAGCTGGCACCTCGGCGTTCGTGAAAATCTACTGCCAATCATTAGCGGACTGGAGTTCCGCTGTGGCAACCCCTAATTGGGAAAAGCCAAAAGACAAACAACAACAACAAAATTGCTGATTTGAGGTGCAGTGGTTAGGTCAGTTTATTTATTTATTTTATTATTTCATGAACTAGCATGTGTTGGCTAAGAGAAGTGATTTTGATTGGACCAATCTCGTGCATCGACGGCCTATATACATTTTTGTATGGTTGACAGAGAGATTTGTGACTTTTATATTTAGGATGATGATGTAGATCTACTCGCGAAGTGTAGGTGGGTTCATATATAGGTACTAGCGAGATCGTATTACACTAGAGAGTTTCATGTTGAGTTGAGATGCCTCCATTAATTACATTTGTATGATCCAAATAGTTATTAGTATGAGGGCCTTTGGTACTGCTCTGTACTGTAGGTGTGTATATTTTAACTTGATTTAGTGCTTAGTATAGGTCTTTAGCAGGGGTCTATATTATAATCGCGAAACCTCACATACGAGAATATGGAAACGTCAACACATATTGAGTGAATCATGAAAACACCGAACGTCCTGAACCACGAAATTCAAAATGTCGAATTGGCATAGTTGGCAAACCCCACCGCCCACTATGTACTACCTACCCAAACAAAATAAATAATCCACATACATACACTTAACAAAACCCTACTTCTAACCCTAAACTAAAGCTTACATATATTACTATGTATGTACTTACCTTAACCTGCACCCTAACCCTAAGTTCCGTAACTATTGCACAACTATATTAAGGAGCTATACCCAAACAAAATAAATAATCCACATATATACACTTAAGAAAACCCTACTTCTAACCCTAAACTAAAGCTTACATATATTACTATGTATGCACTTACCTTAACCCGCACCCTAACCCTAAGGTCCATAACTATTACACACTTACCTTAAGGAGCTATACCTGAGAAGGGCCAACTATGGCGATTCAACATTTCGAATTTCACGCTTCAGGACATTCGGTGTTTTCGCGGTTCGCTCAATATGTGTCGATGTTTCCGTATTCGCACAACTGCGGTTTTGCGGTTGTAATAGGTAACCCTTTAACAGTATCTGTCAGCCGTGATTCCTATTTGTGAGTTTTTCAGCTGAATGAATAAATGAATTTGGTATGAAGGCATCAGCCTGTATATTGGTCTAGTTTCATGATATCCTTTTAGATTTAGATTGGCTGTTTAAGGGATATTTGATTGGTTGGAAACTCAGAAGGCATGCTGAATTATAGAGCGATATGTTTCGACCCTGATTGGTGTAAGTGGGCAGATCTTCATGCTGATTGGACAAATTTCGGATAATGA
This sequence comes from Protopterus annectens, assembly GCF_019279795.1. Classification (NCBI taxonomy): domain Eukaryota; kingdom Metazoa; phylum Chordata; order Ceratodontiformes; family Protopteridae; genus Protopterus; species Protopterus annectens. The sequence goes on along the minus strand of NC_056747.1, from coordinate 271,088,410 downwards.
GCATTATTTGCTGTGTTTGTGTATCCAGTCATGGTAGGTGTAGCTTAAAGCTTTTGATAGGTCAGAGTTTATCCTCAAAGTTGTAGATAGGTCAGTTAGCACATATGGCACTTTTGATTGTTTTAAAGACTATGCTAAATCATTAATATTTATAATTAATCCAGGAGTTTATTGTTTAATTGGTTTTGAATCATGATTGGCTGTGTTTATTGAGTTTCTTATTTAAAAGTGAGTTGGAATTGAACAATGTTTTAATGGTCTAATGAAGTGATGATAGTTGCGAAAGCGCTTACAGAGTTTTATTATTTTATAGTAAAGTTTTCTCTGTTTTCTTGCAACAGTGGCATTGGATGTTTTAGAAATAAATAAATAAATTTCAGTACTTCTAGAGTTCTAACTTATAAAAAGTTCACAGTTCACTCTTCTTCTGCATTTGCAATCTTTTTTTTTCAGTGTAGTGTGACTTGGTATTTTGTGTGATGATATATGATTTGGGAGCTGTTTCACTACAACTGTATTGTGATATTTAGAGGTTAAATTTTAGTTAAGTATTGATGCATATTTGAGACGGTTTTGCTAGTATTCATCAGCCATGACTGCCAGGTTAACTCATTTAATCCTGAACAGCAGGAGGCTAATTTAACAGCTTTGCTTCCTGAGATCTACTAAGCCAGGAAATCACTTGCTTCCTGAGAGCTTTTCTCCTATATCCTGTAGTGAAAATATACGTCATTAGATTTATAATATCTGATAAATGGTGACAATTACAAATAATGTAAAATGTGATGGCCATTTGGTAGACAATGGGCTATATTGGGCATTAGTATCAAAGGTATGTATGTAGATGTTGATTTTATATTGTAGACTTATAGAAAGAAAAACTATTTTGTTTGACAAAAATATTAGCGTTATGGTCAAACAAAGGGTTATCGCTCTGAAGTTCAAGATAGGTCCAAGATAGTAATGAAAAGGAAATTGTTCACCTGTTCAAGAGCTTTCCAATGATGTATGACAAAAGGGAATAGCATACTGCTGTCCTGGGATATTGCTGATTCTATGCAAATTATACATATAATAATTTCACAATATTTCACCCAGTTTTAATCTGTAAAACAGTGTGTTAGATGACAAGTTTCAGTGGCAACATTATGTGTCTTAATATTTTGTAAAAGACTGCACCATTTGTTCACTTGTAGAGTCACACAGCTTTTATGAAATTAATGCAACTGTGAAAATATAGATAATAGTCATAACTGCTTTAACAAAAGCACATTTATAACTTGGAATGACTTCACATTACCTACCATGTTTTAATATAATTGTCATTGACATTGAATGCTTAATTACACCTTCCCAACTGAGACAGTATTACACAATATTTTTGCATTATTAAATTAAATATGGAAAATGTTATATTTTTCATAACATTTTGCAAATGCTCCTTACTAATTCCATCTCTGCACACATCCTACATCAACCATTTCACTGTCTGCTTAGCAAATCATGTCATCTTGTAGATAGCACCTTGCTACCTCAGCTATATACCTTTACCAGAACTTTAGCTGTTAGACTATGAAAACATTGATGAATATAAGCTTTTCAGAAGTACAGGAAAGTCTCCTGTAAAGACAAGTATATTTTTACAGGATACATAAAAAGTCTGCTTTACTGACAACTGTGTTCTTGTAGAAAGCAATGAGTTAAAAAGGTTACCATCATTTAATTCATATTTTTAGCACTGAACACTATAAGGCACTTATGTGGTAACAAGAGCTGAGTAGTTTGAATTTTAAGATGATGGCTGGTGATTGAAAGTCACCAGGATTCAGCAAGAACATTTTGAAACATCCTTTGTATATAGCTGAGGAATGCTGACATGAAGTGGACTGCAGAACAAATGAACACTGAAAAAACATGCTGAATGATTCATAACCAGTAATAACTTCTTATTCTGAGAAATTATTTAAAGAAGTCTCTGAGCTGAAACTTCATTCTGTGCCATGGTCACATATGTCAGAATGATTAAAGTAGATCTAACATTTTAGAGCACTAAAATTAGAGCTTAAAACAAATATCAGTACTGCTAAAGCTGTAATTTATAAAAAGCACTCAAGACTCTATTTTTACCATAAAGAAAATAAATTCTGGAGAAAAGGAGAAAACAAAGAAGGTACCATTAAGGGATGGGAAGGCAGCCCTTGGGTTGTCTGGCATTAAAGAAGAGCTTGGAGGCTCTGGGCCTGTAGATACAGAAAATCTTTCTGACTATGATTATAAAACAGAAAATGCTAAGAGCAGATACCACTGGGAAGCATAATTGTAATGGAACAAAGCCGCAATTCATAAACCCATTCTTTGCCTGTAGCCACATAGCAAATATAAGTGAAATAGCAACAAAAGCAAATGGTCAGGTGACAGTCTTTTAGTTTATTTCTACACTTTCCCTGGGATTCAGAATTGTTGTATCCAAGACTGCAGCCAAGTCAGCACTGTTTACTTTGTGTGTGCAGTCAACCCTGAAGCTCTTATACAGTGCATGCAGTGTGTACATTTAGCAGATCCTCGTCGAGGCTGCTAATGGGAAGATCATATTGGACTAACTCATGGCCACAATATTGTATAAGCAGCTGTAGTAACCACTGATCAAGCATGAATGTATAGAGTTCTTGGCACAAAACTGCATGCACAGCTGGTAGTGTAGAAATATGGGTACTTACATATTATCGCAACCACATTTTCGCGGTTGCGAAATCCGTATCCTGAAATCAAAACGAATGTAGGAAACACTGTAAGGTGTTATTCAAAGTTGTTATTGCTGAAGAATAAGTTTGGATTACCTCCAGGAAGAGAAAAAATTGAAAAACTCCTCTTCCTATTTTGCATGCTTGAATCGTCATGGCTGCTCTGTTACTGACGAACGGATTATTTTCATTCTGTGGAAGGAATCCTTCTGAGAAGGAACACGCAGATACAGGAATAATGGTTTTGGTAAATTATTTATTTTTCACAGTTTGTAAACATACTTCAAAATAAACATTTCAGTGATAAAGTTGCAGTAAGTAATGCGGACAGGCAGTTGTCCAAAATTGCAGTCAGGAGTGCTCCAAACAGTGTTTTTGCCGGTCAAGCTGGGTTTCTTACGACATGCTGCCAGTCTACTGCATACATAAAAAGCATCACTAAGTTTCTTTTTTATTGATATCCCTGCATAAAGGAGCCTTCATTGTGAAAGAAAACACATTGCATGACATTTGTAAAACATTAAATGGCCATATTTTACTATCGGGAAGCAACCAGTATTACCGCGAAGATGTGGTTGCGATAATACATAAGTGCCAAAATATGTTGTAGAAGGAAATAAGGAAAGTATTCCTGAAGTGGGAGGGTAGAGAAGGTAGTAGGGTCAGAGAAACACACATATAATTTACATAGGACTGCAAAGGGGGGTAGTGACAAATCCAGAAATGGAGAAGACAGTGGTAAAGAGGGTATATGAGACATGCACGCAAACAGCAAACTGAAATTCTTTAAGTTAAAAAAATGTGGAATGCAGAAAAGCAACAAAATGTATAGAATGAAAATCATTTATTACATCAGCATAATTTGATAACTGTGCCAGTACTATAATGCAAACATCATGAAAGAAATGCACCTATAACTTTGAGTCAGTTTGAGCCCAGCACACCTCCATGAATTTTCAGATTATGCATCAGCATAAATTGATGTTATCTGTTGTTTACTTCTACTGCTAACTAATAATGTATTCCTCTTTCAGAGACAACTTTACAAACAGGTCAAGGGCGCAGCAGTGGGTACCCTGGTTGTAAATACTTTTGCCAATATTGTGATGTATCAATGGGACAGGGTGTTTATACTTCACAGCAACCCTTACATTTACAAAGTTGCTTTTTATAAGCACGTTTGATAACCTCTTCTTCATATGGAGAGGCACACCACCTGAATTCCATGATTTTAAGAAATACAACTGTAATACTACCATTTTTTTGTGCTTTAAAACTGAAAATCAGCCTCCCAAATTCACTATTTGAAAATTACACTTAATAAACTTACAGCTGGTGGAATAGAAACTACCCTCCACAAAACAACTGTCAAAAGGAATACATACTTACACAGAACTAGTATGCATCCCCCCTCATATGTACAATAACATAGTGAGAAATCAGTTAACGAGGGTAGCAAAAAGGAATATGGGTCATGACACCATGCTTACACAAATGCATACTATGGTCAGTGATTTTGTCAACAGGGGCTACAAGATCAATCATGTCAACACCATTAAAAATGACATTTTAAGTAAATGAGATCCAGATTTTAAACCCTTATTTTGCAGCATTTCGCCACAAGAACCCAACACACAACATAAATAAACTACTAAATTTAGATATAGGCTCACATATAATAGGAACACATCCAGTGTTAAACAGATTATACAGAGGTATTTGCCTGCCCTGTCTACTGTACCACAACTTAGGAATATCCTACAAGAAACGCCAAGTTTTACTCATAAAAAGAAGTGCCAATCTTAAGAACAAACTTTGCCATAAGGAACAACCACTTACTTTGCCTTCATTTACAAGCAACAAGAAAAAGGTTTTTAAATGCAACAGTTGTGTTTATTATACCTATATATATATATATATCTGGCTTTTTCCCGGTTAGGGGTCGCCACAGTGGATCACCTGTCTGCTCATGACTGGCAATAGAGTTTTACAGTGTCGAGTTGCCAGCCCGGTGGCCCAACTTTCCACTGAAGGCAGACACACGCACACACTCATACCTAGGGCCAATTTAGAGTGTCCAATCCACCTACAGCATGTCTTTGGGATGTGGGAGGAAACCGGAGCACCCGGAGGAAACCCACGCGACCACAGGGAGGACATGCAGACTCTGCACAGAAGTCACCCAGCTTGTGTTTATTATACCTATATATATATATATATATATATATATATATATATATATATATATATATATATATATATTCTTCTTCTTGCTTTTTCCTGGTTAGGGGTCACCACAGCGGATCACCTGTCCGCTCATGATTGGTAATAGAGTTTTACAGTGTCGAGTTGCCAGCCCAGTGCCCAACCTTTCACTGAAGGCACACACATGCACACACTCATACCTAGGGCCAATTTAGAGTGTCAAATCCACCTACAGCATGTCTTTGGGATGTGGGAGTAAACCGGAGCACCTGGAGGAAACCCATGCGACCACAGGGAGGACATGCAGACTCTGCACAGAAGGCACCACAGCCGAGGATCGAACCAGAGAACCTCTTGCTATGAGGCAACAATGCTAACCGCTGCACCACGGTGGCTGCCATATATATATATATATATATATATATATATATATATATATATATATATATATATATATATATATATATGTATATATACTGACAAACACATCCGTCATCCTGTAAGTGGTAAGGAATTTATTTTATATTCATATAGTAACTGCAATTCTACAGATCTGTTTATTATGTGTGCTGTAAATGCAATGCATATTATGTAGGGAAAATCAACAGGAAACTGAAAGAAAGAATAGGGCAACATGTTTCAGTTATAAATAGGAATATCTTAACCAGTGCTTTATGTAAACATATAAAGGACACTAATAATACTTAAATTTTAAGTTTGCAATACTGAAATATTACCAAAACCTCTTCGAGGGGGCAACATGAAAGATCTCACTGAGTATGAAGAATTTAAATGTATTTTTAGGTTCAAAGCTCACATTACCCTGGTCTTAATTAGTTTACTATTGAAACCTTGAAACTGCATCCGTCAGTCAGCCTAAACATTGAATTAATATCTTGAAAATTGCAACAGTGAACAAGCAGGAAACTTGAGACTGACTACATCGACTCTTGTAGTTCGATGTATGCGACATAGCAAGAGGTGATGTCAGTCACCCAAGCTATGCACCATAATGTACCATGACACACTAGAGTCAATGGTACATCATTTTTACTATTTTGCAGGAAGGCAAGCCCCCCACACCCCCTGCAAATTATGTAAACCAACTCTAAGATCGGACTACAGTGAGGAAATGGGTTAATTCCCTGTTCCTCATTGAACCGTGATCTCCATTCAAAATTCCGAACTCAAATACTCAAACTACATTTCCCATACAATGTAGTGTAGTCCATGTATTTGGGTTCGCAAAACTGCCTCGTGGAAAACTGCAAGCTGACCTTGTCACTCTCGATCCACTGCAGTTTGCAAATCAAATTGTAAACCATCTTAATGATATGGCGACTTTAAAACCTTACTTAAGGTGTTTGTATAATCAAATCAATTAGCATCATGTGACTTTGTCCCATCAGCTTAAATGGACTAAGCTTTTGCTTGTTTGTATCTGCCTGATGAAACCTTTATGGTGAACATGTATTGTGACATTTGCATTTCATTTTAAACTTTGTTTTTATACAGAAGTTTTATTAAAAGCTGTTTGGAGTTCCATTTTTTCCATTTCTTACTTTATTTTATTTTGTTTTTCAACTTGGAAGACTGCACTGATACTTGTGTTTCTAACCTACCTGTTAAAAAGAGAGGAATTTAAGGAAAGAGTAGTGGAAATTATTCAAGAGTTATTAGGAAAGACAGACATTTCTTCAAAGTTATAGCTAGTGACTGGGATAATATGAAAATGGAGTTTAAGAACAGGGTAGAATTAAAAGAAAAAGAGATATGGTTAAGAAGTAACAGGAGTTATTTACAGGGGCTGATAAAGGTTAAAGTACTGCAGAATAAGGGGATTCACACAGAAGAAGAAGAGGCACACCTACAGAGTGCTAAAGAGAAAATAAGGGAGTGTCTGGATAATGTGCATCAGTTTAGATGGACTGCTGTTAACTCTATTTTGATGACTCCAGAGCACAAAACACTTTTAGCAGAATGACTTACACAGCAGAAAATGGAAACATTATTTGCCAGGCTTAAGCAGCCTGTAATAAGAAAAATACCTAGAGATCCTGTAAGGGTATTAGAAATGTTTTGGAAATTTTATAAAAATTTGTATAACACAGTGAAAAGCAGAAATCAAGAAAGAGGACTAATGGAAATATTTATGGAAGACTTAAGCATGGCAAGGTTAGAGGTAGATGGGGCTCAACAATTAAAGTTAAGAAACGTTAAAGTATTACAGAATAGGGACAATCTCACAGAACAAGAAGAGAAGCAATCACAGAGTGATAAGCAGAAAATAAAGGATTACCTCGATAATATGCATCAGTTTGGAAATATTACTGTTAAGCAACTGTTTTTTGATAATAATACTAGAGCACAAAAACTTTTAGTGCAACAACTCAGGCAACAGAAAGAAGAAAGGTTTGTTGCCAAGCTTAGGGAGCCTATAACAAGAGATCCTGTAGAGGTACTAGAAATATTTCAGAAATTTTTGAAAATCTGTATAAAGCTGAGAAATATGGAGATCAAGCAAAAAGGTATAAATGGAAATGTTTATAGAAAAATTACATATGCCAAGGTTAGAGGTAGATGAGGCTCCATTACTAATAGTTAGGATAGAAGGGGGATGAGATAAGAATGGTGATGTATAACCAATCAACAGGAAAGTCCCCAAGAATAGATGGTATTCCTATGAAAGTTTGAAAGTTAGGAGGGAAAAAAACTGATAAAGATCTGGAAAGCTTTTTTAACAGTATTTTAAGAGGAGGAGAAGTACCAACTTCCTGGAAGAAAGCGGTGGTAGCTGTAATACCTAAAGAGGGTAAAAACCCATTAGATCCAGCTTCGTACAGTCCCATTTCAATCCTAAACAACAAAAGTGTTTATATCTATAATGGCTAAAAGAATGGCAAAGGTAATGCCAAAATTGATAGACATTGATCAGTGTGGTTTTGTGTAGGGGAGGCAAATATTTGACAATATTAACAGAATGTTGATGGTCCAGATAGAAGCTGAATATAAGAAATTACCACTGGTGTTGGTGAGTCTTGATGCAGAGAAAGCATTTAATAGAGTAAGCTGGGAGGTTATCAGCAGGGCAATGGAAGCATTTGCATTCCCTGATAAAACTATAAGGTTGCTTACAAGGATATATGAGGGAACAGAGGCAATAATTAAGGTGTGTGGGTTCCTCTCTGATAATTTGTGTTTGATCAGAGGAAGCAGACAGGGGTGTCCTCTTTCCCCTTTGTTATTTACATTATATTTAGAACCATTGGCAAAGAAAATAAGAGACTCAGAAATTCAACGATATAATTGGTATGGTAGTCAAGAAAAGCTGGCTGTATTTGCAGATGATACTATTTTATACCTGATAAAACCAGAAAAGGACATTTCAGTGCTGTGTAACATTTTGAGGCAGTTTTAAATCTTTTCAGGACACAAAATTAGTGATGCTAAAATAATGGCAATATCTGTAAATTATGTACCCACACATAAATTGATGTAGCAATATCCATACTTATGGGGACATTATAAAATGAAGGTCTTAGGTGTATGGATTAAAAAGGATTCTTCTGTGGCAGCTAAAGATATGTGGGAAGAGACTAAACAAAAGATAATAAAAAAAATGAGAAAATGGAAGCTCTGTAATATGGATATGGATAGCAAGATACAAGCAGTTAAAATATGTGTAGTCCCTTTAGTTTTATACACAGCTCAGGCATATTTTTATCAACCAGAGGAGAAGTTGTGGATAGCAATTAATTAAATAGCTGAAGAACTTTAACTGGGAGGGGAAGACTGTAAGAGTCAAGTAGGATAAGCTGATTCTGCCAAGTGAACAAGGTGGTTTGGGATTACCCAATTTGAAGGGGTATTTCAGAGCAACACAGTTAAGACACCTATACATAGCACAAGCAGAAACCTATAATTCAAAGTGGAAAGGGATGATGATGAATCAGGGGGAATGCTCAAGAAACAAGGGGAGACCGGGATTTTGGATGCAGATCCTTAAGGAGAATAACAATAACCATGCAGAATATTATATCCATAAAGTACCAGAAACTATTCTAAGAACTAAGCTAACACAAAACTGGAGATAGGTGTTTCTGCCGATAGGGATGACTGCAATTAAAGATACAGACAGTAGGTAAGAGGGGGCTAGAATTTATTGGAGAAAACTGGCAAAGGAACCAAGGTATTGGGAAAAAGTATCTAGAGATGGAAAGGTAATAGAATGGGAAGAAGACAAGAAGTCATTTGGACTGCAGGCTAGAGACTGCCTTCCCTATCAGGGATTGATATTTAACTATAGATAAAGAGAAACTGATAGGGAATCCTACATGAAAAGGAATAATTAGTAGGGCATATAAAACACTGCACAAGGAAACGATAGGAGATCATATGTATGGCCCACAAATATGCAACAAAGTCTAGAAGATTTAAGATTTTCCCTTGGAAGTATTTGCATCAATATTTTTATACCCCAATCAGACTGTAAAGAATTGTAAAGGCGGTACATATTGGAGGTGTGATAGGGAAGAAAGAGGTAAATGGGGATATGTTTTTGGGAGTGTAATGATTCTGAAGACTTTAAAAGTTCCTTACTGAGTATTCTGTCAGATGTAGAGTGAGCAAATGGGTGCAAGTAAGGAAATTACATTTTTGAGTTGGGATACATGATCAGAATTGCCTAGTCATAGTAAGGTCTTTTTAAGTTTAATTCTGGTGGCTGCCAAAAAAGCAATTAGTAGAAAATGGAAATCAAAATCTAACCCAACAGTATTTGAAGTATTGAATATTGTAACAGAGGTAAAAGAACTGGAAGTTGGATCTTTAAGAAAGGGTAGGAGAAAATTACATAGAAAAAAATGGAAATTGTAGGAACAATACATGCAGAATAATGTTTTGGAGGAGGAGTGAGGTTTAAGAGAAGGCAGAAATTTATCAGTTTTACAAACTAAAAAGCAAAACAGCAGAACTTGGAGATGGTTGTAGAATCCAGTATAAAAATCTTTATTCGACACAAGTGCTTTCGTGGGTAACCCCACTTCTTCAGATGTCTAATACATTTTAAAAACTACTCTTAGTTTAAATGCACACCGTCTGGGAACACATGATTAAAAACAACTAATACATTGTTCTAGTATGAACAAACACTTTCTATTTAAAGTAACATTCTCCAAAGTACATGCCATTAACTGGACTAGAAGTCTGAAATGTATGTATACACTTCTGAAAGCCTATTTGTAAAATATCTAAATTATAATCCAAACTTCCAGAACATTTCAGTTTACAATCAAAAGCACAGATCTGCACATATTTACATTCTCCACTTGTATTCTCCAAAGCACATACAAGCCTATAACAAGAAGTCAGTGATTTATCATACAAACAATACCACAACACATTTTACCTAAAAAGCTGCCTAGACTTTAACTTAGGATGCAGGGGTATATGTTAATTTAATCCATGAACTATCAGCCCTTAGTTTTACTATCCACTTAGCTTCAAGCTATTCAGTGATGTTCCGTAGACCCCCCCCCTTATACTCTCATACGTTCTCCCTATAACTAAACATTTAAAGACATGTGCCATATCATTATTAATAGTGTGTCTAGCCAAGGCATTCACTTTGTTCTTTTTATGGATAGCATAAATGTGTTCAGATATTCTTTCCTTCAGAGACCTATCTTCCCTACATAGAACCTACGGCACACTGTGCAGTGAGCCAGATAGACTAAATGCTCTGTTTCACAGGTGGCATTAATGTCCAACTCATATGTCTTTAACTGGTCTGGATGTTCAACCTTAGAAGAACTATCTATGTATTTAGAAAAATTACATCTGCCACATTTTTTGTACCTTTCTCTATAGCTGACCTTATAGGGCCATTCTTCCTATCATTAACCTTAGGTTGACATAACTGTCTCTTCAAAGATTTATAGTTCTTCGGTGAATACTTGGGTTTCACATCTCTTAGACTACTGATGCTCTTATCTAGTCTCAGTATAGCGTCTATATCATATTATCGTACTATGTTAATAGCAAATGTTATTTCATCATATCGATAATATCGAAACAACAAAATATCGAACAAATGGAACAGCAAATTTTTCCCCCAGGGAAAAAATTCACTGCTCCATAAAAAAAAAAAAAAAAACTTAAACACAAATTTAGGTGGGGGGCTTCATCCCCCACCCCCATGTGGGGGGCTGTACCCCCCCTACTTAAATATACCAACTTTGGGATCGCACCATAGTGGAGGAAATGGCAAAGCCCCAAAGACAACCCACCAAATTTTTTCCTTGGGGAAAAAAATTCGATGTTCCGTAACTTTGCTATTTTGCCATTTCGACAGTATTGGATCAACTAAATAGCATTCGCTATTTAGTCCATTTGATAGCGTCTTATAGAACCTCAGTATACTTGATGAACTTTAATTTTCACATACAATTTGTTGTCATTCAACATTTCATGCATCATTCTATTGTATGCAACTGTATTCAACACTACAATAGGGCTGCCTTTATCGGCAGGTCTTATAACAATGTCTTCATTCTTTTGCAGTATTTTCAAAGCAAGATGTTCTTGCTTGCTTAAATTAAACCCATGTTTATTCCTGTTATAACTTTCAGCAGCTATCTTGTAAAAATCATCTCTACAAAGTTGCTCAAAAGCATTTAACAGAGGGTTTAGCTGTGGCACATACACACTAGGTTTTTTGAAAATATTAACATAAGTATTAATAACATTTTTAGCTTCATTATGTAACAATTTCAGCATCATATTTTTAGTAACACACTTGATATCAAAAATAGCATCTGTTAAATCACAGTACCTTGTGAGAATGTATGTAAGTCCCTTTTGTAAAAGACTGAGTTCATTCTCATTTAAAACATAGTCAGAAAGATTCCACACTAGCCTTCCTTGAAGAAGGCCTTCTTTATATTCCCCTGGTTCGTCATTTGGTCATCTGTCTTTCTCTTCTGTTGACTTCTCCTTCTTCCTCGGCCAGACACACTATTAATAATGATATGGAACATGGCTTTAAATTTTTAGTTATAGGGAGAACTTTTGATAGTATAAGAGGGGGGGATCTACGGAACATCACTGAAGAGCTTGACGCTAAGTGGATAGTAAGACTAAGGGCTGATAGAGGTCATGGATTAAATGAATATATACCCCTGCATCCTAAGTTAAATTCTAGGCAGCTTTTTAGGTAAAATGTGTTGTGGTATTGTTTGTATGATAAATCACTGACTTCTTGTTACTGACTTCTTGTTATAGGCTTGTATGTGCTTTGGAGAATACAAATGGAGAATGTAAATATGTGCCGATCTGTGCTTGTGATTGTAAACTGAAATGTTCTGGAAGTTTGAATTATAATTTAGATATTTTACAAATAGGCTTTTAGAAGTGTATACATACGTTTCAGACTTCTAGTCCAATTAATGGCATGTACCTTGTAGATGTTGCTTTAAAGAGAATGTTGCTTTAAATAGAAAGTGTTTGTTCACACTAGAACAATGTATTGGTTGCTTTTAATCATGTGTTCCCAGAGGGAGCCCGTTTAAACTAGTTGTTTTTAAAATGTATTAGACATCTGAAGAAGTGGGGTTACCCACGAAAGCGCTTATGTCGAATAAAGATTTTTATATTGGATTCTACAGCCATCTCCAAGTCCTGGTGTTTTGCTTTTTATTCTGGATCTGTTTTGTGCAAGCCAAGTGAGTTCTAAAGCTTTGGCGGCAGCCTTGTGTTTTTTTTTTTCAATTTTACAAACTGTTGAATTGATGATAAATATACAAAAGAATATATATGATGAATAATTTTTGCAACTCAGAATATGTTAATATGGTTTCTTTTATACAAATGGATGTTTGCCTAGGTCTTAATTGATAATTCAGTAAAGGTGTTAAAAATAAAAAAACGTTACCCTCATGTTCCATTATCAGAGAACACTGAAGCTTTGCTTCTTATTCTTGTGCTGCAGCTATGGTTTGAGATTGGAATGTTTTTTTTTTTTTGGTTGACCTTATCTCCTTTGGTTGTCCAGTTAAAAAAGTGTTAGTTATTGCTGATATGCCTTTTCTGAGTCCATGCTGCCCTGGTGTTGTGCTATACTGTACTAACACAGTTTAGTTTAATGCAGAAGAAACTAAAATGTCTGGAGGTGTTTGATAGTAGTAGATTCTGAGAAAAATATGCAGTGCTAGAGAAGGAGGCATTCCTTAGAGAAGAAGTGTTTTGGGGCTCTGAAGTTATATTAGTGACACACAAATTAATATCTAAATGATTGAAATGAAGGTTTAGAAAAAAATAGTCACTGTTGTGGAAGTAAAAACCCAAATTTTCCCATGTGGGGACAGTGCCTTCTGCACCCCCTGTTATAATAACCAACTCCAATGTTAGTGCACCTCAAGAGTAAGGGATTCCCCCTTTGCATTTACAGCCAAAGAAGAACCCTATTTTATAATCAAATTAGTGAAAGCCAGCTTTCTTTCACTCAAGTCATTACCCATTTCACCTGTTCTTTGTACTAGTGTACTCTGCTGTGTTTATCTATTATTTATTTCGGTTTAACCGGGTTTTGTTAAACAGGTAAGTACACACTGGTCTACTGACACTTTTCAGGCATGACTTGGATGGAGAAGTACAATTACAGTACTACATTCAGGAATATGACATACAATGCATTCCAAGCAGCACAATTAACATGCACAATATATGCAAGTCTTCTTCTTCTTGTTCTTTTGGCTGCTCCTGTTAGGGGTCGCCACAGCAGATCAACTGTTTCCATTTCTTCCTGTCCTCTACATCTTGCTCTGTCACACCAACCACCTGCATGTCCTCTGTCACCACATCCATAATAAACCTTATCTTAGGCCTTCCTCTTTTCCTGTTACCTGGCAGCTTCATCCTTAGCATCTTTTTCCCAATATACTCTGCATCCCTCCTCAGCACATGTCCAAACCAATGTAATCTTGCTTCTCTGGCTTTGTCTCCAAACCTTTCAACCTGGGCTGACCCGCTAATATACTTATTCCTAATCCTGTCCATCCTCGTCACACCCAGTGCAAATCTTAACATCTTCAACTCTGCCACGTCAAGCTCTGACTCCTGCCTTTTTGTCAATGCCACTGTCTCCAACCCATATAACATAGCTGGTCTCATTACCCTCTTGTAGACCTTCCCTTTCACTCTCACTGGTACTCGTCTGTCACAAATCACTCCTGACACTCTTCTCCACCCACTCCATCCTGCATGTACTCTCTTCTTCACCTCTCTTCCACACTCACCATTACTCTGATCTGTTGATCCCAAGTTCTTAAACTCATCCACCTTCACCACCTCTACTCCCTGCATTCTCACCATTCCTCTATCCTCCCTCTCATTCACACACATATATTCTGTCTTAGTCCTGCTGATCTTCATTCCTTTTCTCTATAGAGCATATCTCCACCTCTCCAGGGTCTCATCCACCTGTTCCCTACACTCACTACAGATCACAATGTCGTCTGCAAACATCATAGTCCATGGGGACTCCCGTCTGATCTCGTCTGTCAACCAGTCCATCACCATTGCAAATAATAATATAAAAATTATTGCACAATATATGCAAGTAGCTGTTTATACTGGTGTGTTATTTACATATTGATATTTTATATTATAAAATATGATGTACACCATTGAATTTAAACAGCATCATGAAAGCAGGTGCAGTCTACTTCTTTACTGAGATGTTCAATCAATGCATCCTTATATAGCCATAATGTTTGATTGTTTTTCACACACCAGAAATGTATTTCAAAAAAGGGGAAAAAAGACGAGTATAGCAATAATTTTTTCAGTCCCACTTAACATCATCAATACATTTTTTCCCAGTTTCTGCATGGGGTTAGGATGTCGTATCAACTGTCAGCACCTTTCTTAATTTAGTGCCACTTTCCTATGTTCTTCAACAGTCATGCCTGAATGTCACAAGTCTTTTATCACGTAATCCATCCATCCATCTCTTTGTTGGATGTCCTTGTTTCCTTTTGCCTTCTTCCTATATCTCCTAAGTCTTCTTCACCATATTGTCTTTTGCTTTCTTGTACATGTGCCAGAATTACCATATTCTGTTTTCTTCGACCTTTTCTTCAACTGGAGCTTCATTGGATCTTTCTTCATCTGCCCCACAGTGTACAATCTACAACCCATCTCAGACACTTCATCAACATTACTTCTAGTTTCCTTAATTGCTCTGCCTTAACTGCCGTGGTTTCTGTACTATACAGAAATACTGGTTGTGCCACTGCTTTGTTTACCTTACTTTTCAGCTTCTTTGGCATTTTGTCAACCCACTACCTTTGAACTTGGATTCTAGGTTTGACCTCCTCATTCAGACTTCTTTTCTCCTCAACAACCCATCCCAGTTACTTGAAGCATTTAACCTGTTTCACTATTTTCCCATTTATTTTAAATTTCAGCTTCTTCTGGTTTCCCTGTCTTGCCTATACTCAGTTTCAACCCATGTGTCTTCAGTTTTGCATTACATTCCCCTATAATTTGCAGAAGTTCCTCTTCAGCCTCCACTTGCAGTACCACATCGTCTGTATACAGCAGTTTTGTTGATGTGTCCCTGTGACCTAATTTCTAATGTAGTCTGTCAATAGTATGAAGTGTGTTAGGCTAACAGCTAAATGCTAAACATATTACTGACCCTGGAAACCTGTTTGTAAGTCCAAATACTGTTCACTGGCATGATAGTTAAGGTCTTCATCTCCCACAAATAAATTGATTTTGACCTCTGGCCAAACTGTGTGGAGTTTACACAGTTTCCCTGTGAATCTTTGGGGTTCCTCTCATCTCTCAAAAACATGCCGGGTGTTTCCATCTCAAACTTGACATGTATGCCAACAGAATGTATCCAAAACTGAATGGAGTCACAGGCAGCAGCAGAGACTGTAGGTAGTGCATATAAGGGGAAAACTTGCATAGACTAACTGCTTTAGGTATCAGCTGTGGGGTGCTGTATAGTCTTAAGTAGAACACAGATCACAGACTAAGTGCCATGTCCGGGCTCGCCAGTCGATGGTGTAAAAATTGGCTGTAGGTGAATTTGTCGTGTTCACTGGTGTCATTATTGCCAATCCCACTGATCATGCCATTTCCTGGTCAGTTGCAGCTGTCACTCTGGAAAGTAAATGATGCCAAAATAGTTAAAAACAGCATGACTGTCAACTGTTTTAATGATTAATATCATACAGCAGAGCTGCTTAATTAATGATTAATATTATATGTCACAGCTGTTTAACATGACCGCGTGTTTTACCTTTTTAAATAACTACATTTCGCAGCAAAACTCATTCCCATATTCATCTCTGTGTGGTTAAGTAATCAAGCAGAGACATCTGTGTCATATATTGCACGTTCACTTTACAATACGTAAACATTGTATTGATCAAGATCATTTGTTACCGAAAAGATTGGCTTTTAAGTACAGCTACTAATGTAACTTAGTTTACTTCATAATATTTGACAGTAACTGATATTATGAGAGTCAGTGAGGTGTAATCTCTGTTGTAGAGTAGGTGCTTTGTTTTGTTTAGTTTTGTTGTCATGTACTCCTGTGTTGTAATGGTGACATATTTGAATGTGTTTTGATTCTGGACTAAAGAAGTCTTTTTTTTTGCAATGGTAGTTGTAGTTTACTGCCTATACATATTAATAAATATGGTACCTTCAGGGCTGCATTGACTCAGGTGAAATTTGGTCCACCTGCCCCTCATGTAGCACTATGTAGGTGCTTCCCTGCCCTCTGTTAGGGGAAATCCAACTGAATTGTGTGTGCAGTGCATGCTTGTCCTCATCTAGTGTGTTTAGGAGAGGTTTCTGCAACTGCGCTCTGTCCCCACAGCTGCCATACCTCACCCAAATATATAGCTGAGTTCAAGTGAGGCCGGCTGGCCAAGCAAGCTACAAGACACCCAGATCCCTTGCTGCAAGGTAGTGGTATTGGGACATCTGGGTCTAGAGTTCTTGTATTAGACCCTCTCGCACCTTCTGTCTGTCTGTCTGTCTATTTATAAATATATGCATATATGTGTGTGTGTGTGTGTGTGTGTGCGTGTGTGTGTATATATATATATATATATATATATATATATATATATATGTGTGTGTGTGTGTGTATGTATATACACATAGATACACACACACACACACACACACACACACACACACACACACACATATCCCAGCATGACGTTTTGATACATTGAATGGTTGTGTAACAAAGCACAGAATGGTGCTAAAACTGAAAACAACAGAACAGTTCTTCCATTTGGATCAGTTAGCTAGCTGTGTGGCTCCAAATTTTGTCCAGTTAGTTTAAGTACTATATCGCAGTTCGCCCTGAGAAAAAAGATCACTAGCCTAGTGGGATTAACCTGGTCAACAAAGCATAAATAAAATGGGGTCAGACCTTCATAGACTGTATAAAGTGTAATATTAAAAATTATCATTATCTGTTCAAAGGGCACTTTGAACCTTAGCCTTTGTTACTAGTATTAGGAAAAGTTCCTCTGGAAATACTTACTTAAATGTACACCAGAATGTTAAAAGGAAGACCAGAAAGGAAAACATTTTAGAGCTTTCACACTGATACCTGTGGAAGAGTTAATTTCACCTAGCTTAGTAGAAGCATTTTTCCTTTTATTTTTTTCTTTTAAAAATATCATTATGAACCTTAACAAACTTTGGTGGTGTGCTTCTTACACACATTGATCACATTTTTTTTATTTCTATATACTTGGTGTATGTGGTGAGAAGATGTTCTATCACCAGTTATGTAAAATAAATGTGGGGAGGGAGTCTGAGAAATGTTGTCCCCTCTATGTCGTATGCCTAAGTGATTTTGCCCTATTTAGCTGATATAGGACACTTAGAATTTTTTTACAAAATCCCAGTATGGACATCATTTGATACATTATTCCTTAATGATTTACTGGCCTTTGCTTTTTCTCATAGGAAATACCAGCTATTATATGCCATAATAAATGGCATACCACCAGCATACTACTTCATTTCTCATGTAATATACATACTTCAGCTTTCTTAAGTCTATACTGCTGAACTTTGTCTCCATCTTTGGTGTTACAGAAAACTCTTTAATCCATTTAGATGTTCTATAAAATAAGTGAGAAAGGAATGCATTTAACTTTTTTAAAAGCACACTTTCTGTATTTGAAGCAAATTTTATAAATATGTTATGCTTTATTCTTAATTTATTTAGCAGTCCCAAGAGGGAGTGTGTGTGTGTATTTTGGCACACTACCTCATTCATTATACTCTGCTAATGTATTTAAGAAAGAAATAGAGAGAGAACTTGGCTATTTACCTCATCTCACACTGGTGTTCTAGGGCATGTATTAAAATGTTATAACACACATTCTTCATGTGCCACATTACTTGGTTCTGTATAAGTAGAAAATGTTAAGAAAATAAAAATAAGTACAAGAAGGAAATAAAAGCAGTGTGAGTGAACAAAAATAGCTACCACACTAATTAAGAAGGAGCAGTAAACTTCCTGGTATCCTGAAGGCAAGTGAAGCACTGTTTACAGTGCTTATTTATGTCAGCTGATGATCGCTTTGAAAATCGAGTCATTAGCTGCTATTGCATCTTTCAACTAGGTAAGGGAAAAGTTTCATGCTAAAGAGGAGTTCCATATTACTCCCTTGAGTTACAATGAAGAACAGCTAGCCAGTTTTAATTGTACTTTTTGGAAAAAGTCTAAGGGTATGTGAGAATGACTTATACTGAGATCATGGGGCACAACTGGATTTGTTTATCACTTCAAGCTCTTTGAGAAATTACTTTCAGAAGCAGACATTTGAGTATACACTATTAAGCACTTAATTAGAATTGTTTCTTTTCTTTTCAGCTGAAATTTAATCACTAACTCAAGATGAGGAAAAGCCGGAGCTCTTTGTCTTTCCTTACAATGGAAGTAAGTTTTTAATGTTTGCATGAAAGCTTAATGAAAAATTCTTTGATAATGTCAGAAATGTTGCTCTACCTGCTGTTCTAAGATTAGTAATAGAGACATGGCAAATGTAATTACAGAATATTCAGGGTGAGGACAGCCAGTCATGATGTATTTTTTGGCAAGTTCTAAGTTACTTTCAATATGATTTACAAAGTCTCTGATTGTTTATTGACTAATAGTTTATAAAAACAGCCCTAGAGCACTGTAAGAAATTATAATCTCGGATACAACTATAGCATGCAGTCTTTGCAGTTACATGCTTGTCATAATATCTGACTGTGAGATGTTTGAATTATTGCTGACTCTGGATGTGATCTTTACAATGCTGATTTTAAAAACTGCAGATTGACTGATAGAATGAATGTGTATATTTGTCAAAAATTCCTTGCATTTAATGATGTGGTTTTGTGCTCTTTTGTAAGGCTTCTTATATGTGCTTTAGGAGTATTAAACAAAGGTAATACTGTAAAACTACCACCGAGTTTCTACCACAACAGGATTACTGCATGCACATCCTTAGCTCACACCACAGTTCTGATTTCCTGTACTTAGACTAGCAGCTTCTCATTTTTCATTGCTGACGCACTGTGTGAAGAGACTGCCCTGTTCCATTTAGTCTTCCCCCCTTTTTTTCTTCATCCCTTGTAACTTTGAAGACTGATCTTTCTTCCTGACTACCTAAAATGTTCAGGCCATAGGCTTTCTCTCACTCTGTTTTATCTCCACCCACAGTTTTGATCTTGACTCTTCCTGCCTGGCCTTTTTCATATATCATCATCGTCTGCTGTCTGAAGACACTTTCCCTGGATCACACGATCTACCAGCTGTGCTTTTAAACAGTTTATTTTCCTGTTGTCTGATTTATATTCTCTTACTGTCTGCTGTGATTCTTACTCCCCACCA